>NC_053025.1:66298721-66406221 GCF_003073215.2 Triticum urartu | reverse complement strand
GAGCAGCTCCGGTGAGTTGTACGACACCGAGGCTGAAGCAGGACAAGAGAGACAACGTTAACCTGAGTGGAATTCTAATAGCATCTCCAATAGATGATGTAAAATACATAACCACAAAGTGCTAGATGTAAAATACATCAGCCGCTCATCTCTGAACTTAACTGCCGAAACTGAATTTAACTTTCGAAACTGAACTTAACTATCGAAACTGAATTTTGCTGTCGAAACTGAATTTTACTATCGAAACTGCACGCACTAGAGGTGAGGCTACACGTCAGTCGACTGACTTTTTCATCTCTGGTCAGTCGATTTTGCAGCCATTGGATACGAAATCAAGGGCCTGCGGTTCATCTTCAACCTCCAGTCCTCCACCCCCCTGAGCCGCCAGCCACCACCGGCCAAACAGCCGCCCCTGCCGCCAGTGACCGGCGGTGCGTCGCCCCGCCCCCCCCGAAAACACTCCCCACCGCCGGTCCACCGCCGCCCCGGCCATCCCTCTAGGCCCCCCGTGCCGAGCTTTTTCTCCGGCGATCCCCACGCCACCGCCCCACCACCGCCGGCGACCACCGCCCCACCCTGAACCCTAAGATAGATAGTGGGGTACCTCTCCAGCGAGCCCCCCTCCCCACTGTGGCTGGTTCTTCCTTAACTCCGGCGAGCCCCCTGAGGGAGTCCTGGACTAAGGGGTCCTCGGGCGTCCGGCCTATTATCAATGGGCCGGACTGGTGGGCTGTGAAGACATGAAGGCCGAAGACTGTACCCGTATCCGGACTGGACTCTCCTTGGCATGGAAGGCAAGCTAGGCGACCAACTATGGAGATTCCTTCTTATGTAACCGACTCTATGTAACCCTAGATCCCTCCGGTGTCTATATAAACTGGAGGGCGTAGTCCGGAAAGGATATACTCATTACCATAGTCATACAGGCTAGACTTCTAGGGTTTAGCCATTACGATCTCATGGTAGATCAACTCTTGTAATAATCATATTCATCAAGATCAATCAAGCAGGAAGTAGGGTATTAACTCCATAGAGAGGGCCCAAACCTGGGTAAACATCGTGTCCCCCGTCTCCTGTTACCATCGACCTTAGACGCACAGTTTGGGACCCCCTACCCGAGATCCACCGGTTTTGACACCGACATTGGTGCTTTCACTGAGAGTTCCACTGTGCCGTCGACAAAAGGTTCGATGGCCTCTTCAATCATCAATAGTGACGCCGTCCAAGGAGAAACCTTCCTCCCCAGACAGATCTTCGTGTTCGGCAGCTTTGTACTGCGGGCCAACTCGCTTGGCCATCTGGAGCAGGTCGATAGCTACGCCCCTGGCCATCAGGTCAGATTCGGAATCTTGAACTACGTCGCGGACGTCCGTGGAGACCTGATCTTCGATGGATTTGAGACCGCGGCTGTCGCTCCCCCTTGCTCCGATAAACATGACCTAAATCTGTCATCGGATCACATCCAGGAGATGGTTCCTGTTGCTGCAACGACCTTAGAGCCGGAGCAGATCGTGCCATCCAAGGCCTTGGAGTCCACGGTGTTGGAGGCGCACACATACTCGGCACCATGCAATATTTGCGCCAACGGAACTCCGGACTCGTCTTCAGCTATAAGTTCTGGACCACGTACGCCTGCTGACACCGAGCTGGATCGGTTATCAGTTTTTGAATTCAGTGCTGCAGACATCTTTCAGCACTCACCTTTGGGCGATGTGCTAAACTCTTTTAAGAACCTGTCCATGGCAGAGCTTACAGCCAAACTATGTCCGGTTCGAACTAGGGGCTGAGGATGGAGAATTTAGCTTCCCACCTGCCACCCACTTCATAGCGACTGTCGAAGACTTAACTGACGTGCTTGATTACGGCTCCGAAGATATCGACGGTATGGACGACAATGCCAACAAGGAGCAAGATCAGGACCCGCCATTCACTGGACGATGGACGACAGCTTCCTCATATAACGTCTACATGGTAGATACGCCGAAAAACAATAGCGGCGATAACAAGGAAAACCCGGCAAAGGAGGACCCTCCTAAAACACAACCAAAGCGCCGTCGTCAGTGGCGCCGCTCTAAGTCCCTCCGCAGCAGGTACAACAACGCCGGCATAGGAGATGACTGTTGGGGAACGTAGTAATTTCAAAAAAATTCCTACGCACACACAAGATCATGGTGATGCATAGCAACAAGAGGGGAGAGTGTTGTCTACGTACCCTCGTAGACCGGCAATGGAAGTGTTGACACAATGTAGAGGAAGTAGTCGTACGTCTTCCCGATCCGACCGATCCAAGTACCGAACGTACGGCACCTCCGAGTTCTAGCACACGTTCAGCTCGATGAAGATCCCCAGACTCTGATCCAGCAAAGTGTTGGGGAAGAGTTCCGTCAGCACGACGGCGTGGTGACGATCTTGATGCTCAACTGTCGCAGGGCTTCGCCTAAGCACCACTACAATATTATCGAGGATTATGGTGGAAGGGGGCACCACACACGGCTAAGAAAACGATCACGTGGATCAACTTGTGTGTCTAGGGGTGCCCCCTGCCCCCGTATATAAAGGAGCAAGGGGAGGAGGCCGGACGGCCCTATAGGCGCGCCAAGGAGGAGTCCTCCTCCTAGTAGGAGTAGGACTCCTACTAGGAGGGGGAAGGAAGTGGGGAGGGAGAAGGAAAGGGGGGCGCCGCCCCCCTCTCCTAGTCCAATTCGGACCACGGGGAGGAGGCGCGTGACCCACCCTGGCTGCCCCTCTCTCTCTCCACTAAGGCCCATATGGCCCATTACTTCTCCCGGTAGGGTTCCGGTAACCCTCCGGCTCTCCGGTTTTCTCCGAAATCACCCGAAACACTTCCGGTGTCCGAATATAGCCGTCCAATATATCAATCTTTATGTCTCGACCATTTCGAGACTCCTCGTTATGTCCGTGATCACATTCGGGACTCCGAACTAACTTCGGTACATCAAAACTCATAAACTCATAATATAACTGTCATCGAAACCTTAAGCGTGCGGACCCTACGGGTTCGAGAACAATGTAGACATGACCGAGACATGTCTCCGGTCAATAACCAATAGCGGAACCTGGATGCTCATATTGGCTCCTACATATTCTACGAAGATCTTTATCGGTCAAACCGCATAACAACATACGTTGTTCCCTTTGTCATCGGTATGTTACTTGCCCGAGATTCGATCATCGGTATCTCAATACCTAGTTCAATCTCGTTACCGGCAAGTCTCTTTACTCGTTCCGTAATACATCATCTCGCAACTAACTCATTAGTTGCAATGCTTGCAAGGTTTATGTGATGTGCATTACCGAGAGGGCCCAGAGATACCTCTCCGACAATCGGAGTGACAAATCCTAATCTCGAAATACGCCAACCCAACATGTACCTTTGGAGACACCTGTAGAGCTCCTTTATAATCACCCAGTTACGTTGTGACGTTTGATAGCACACAAAGTGTTCCTCCGGTAAACGGGAGTTGCATAATCTCATAGTCATAGGAACATGTATAAGTCATGAAGAAAGCAATAGCAACATACTAAACGATCGAGTGCTAAGCTAACGGAATGGGTCAAGTCAATCACATCATTCTCCTAATGATGTGATCCCGTTAATCAAATAACAACTCTTTGTCTATGGTTAGGAAACATAACCATCTTTGATTAACGAGCTAGTCAAGTAGAGGCATACTAGTGACACTCTGTTTGTCTATGTATTCACACATGTATTATGTTTCCGGTTAATACAATTCTAGCATGAATAATAAACATTTATCATGAAATAAGGAAATAAATAATAACTTTATTATTGCCTCTAGGGAATATTTCCTTCAATGACAACACTCTGGACGGTGCCGAAGACACAGAAGAACCCGACGAACAAACCGCTGAACGAGACAATCGGGAATCAGGGCATGCCAGCCCAGACGAACAGGCCATAAAAGAAGACTCGAAGGACGATAGTTACCGTCTACCCTCCGAGGAGGAAACGAGCCTCGGCAACGAAGACTTCATCGTGCCCGAGGATCCCTTGGAGCAGGAGCGCTTTAAGCTTCAGCTCGTGGCCACTGCAAGGAGCTTGAAAAACAAACAGCAGCAGCTTCAAGCTGAACAAGATCTGCTTGTTGACAGATGGACTGATGTCCTGACAGCCGAAGAATACGGCCTCAAGCGCCCAGCCAAGAGCTACCCGAAACACAGACTATTACCTCAGTTCAATGAGGAGGCGCCGGAGCCCATACCTCCCTCGCGTAATGCGGAACGACCACCACATGGTCAGGACAGTGCGGCGGACCGACCACCCCGCGGTCGGGATAAAGCGGCAACTCAGGCCGAGCAGCAGCCTGCCCCACCGCCCCATAAAAATAGAGACGGAACAATTTGGAGCCACATGCAGGACCTCCGGCAGACCCTGGATAGCAGAGCAGGACATACAAGATCGATCTACGGATCACGGGGACGTGCCTCGAGGCATGACAATGGCTACCTATTTGGACGTGATAAACCTAACCACACCTGGGCCGAATGCCACAGACGGACTCCATCAGAGCTGCATCGCGATGTGGCCCAATATAGAGGCGCCGCACACCCTCTTTGCTTTACCGATGAAGTAATGGATCACGAATTCCCCGAAGGGTTCAAACCCGTCAATATTGAATCATACGACGGAACAACTGATCCCGCAGTATGGATCAAGGATTTTATTCTCCACATCCATATGGCCCGTGGAGACGATCTCCACACCATGAAATACCTCCCACTAAAGCTAAAAGGGCCAGCCCGGCACTGGTTAAATAGCCTGCCTGAAAATTCCATCGACAGCTCGGAGGACTTGGAAGAACTTTTCTTGACAACTTCCAAGGCACCTATGTCCCGCCACCAGACGCCAATGACTTAAGTCATATAGTTCAACAACCTGGAGAATCAGCCAGAAAATTCTGGACTAGGTTCCTGACCAAAAAGAACCAGATCATTGATTGTCCGGATGCCGAAGCCCTAGCGGCCTTCAAACACAGCATTTGTGACGAATGGCTCGCCCGCCACCTCGGCCAAGAAAAACCGAAATCCATTGCAGCCCTCACGGCACTCATGACCCGCTTTTGCGCGGGCGAAGATAGTTGGCTGGACCATAGTAAAAACACAGCCAATGAGGCAGACCCTTCCGAGGCCAAAAACAGCATCGGCAAACTCCGACGCAACAGACACAAACGCCGAAGCAATGGCGATAACACCGATGACACAACGGTTCACGCCGGATTCAGTGGTTCCAAGTACGGCCAGCGGAAGAAGCCCTACAAAAGGAACAGCGAGGGACCATCCAGCTTGGACTGCATACTCGATCGTCCGTGCCAGATACATGGCACCCAAGACAAACAAGCCAATCATACCAACAAAGATTGTTGGGTTTTTAAGCAGGCTGGCAAGTTAAATGCCGAGAGTAAGGAAAAGGGATCACAAAGTGAGGACGATGACAAAGAGCCCCGGCAGCCGAACACTGGGGGGCAGAAGAAATTTCCCCCTCAAGTCAAAATGGTGAACATGATATATGCTACACACATTCCCAAAAGGGAACGCAAACGCGCACTCAGGGACGTCTACGCGGTAGAGCCAGTCGCCCCCAAATTCAATCCATGGTCGTCATTCCCGATCACCTTTGATCGTCGAGATCATCCAACTAGTATCTGTCATGGCGGTTCGGCCGCATTGGTCCTCGACCCAATCATCGACGGATTTCACCTGACAAGAGTCCTAATGGACGGAGGTAGCAGTCTCAACCTGCTCTACCAGGATACAGTGCACAAAATGGGCATTAATCCCTCATGGATCAAACCCACAAAGACTACCTTTAAAGGCGTCATACCAGGCGTAGAGGTCCGTTGTATGGGCTCAATCACACTGGAGGTTGTCTTTGGTTCCCCGAACAACTTCCGAAGCGAAGAGTTAATCTTCGATATCGTCCCCTTCCGCAGCGGCTACCACGCACTGCTCGGACGAACCGCGTTCGCTAGATTCAACGCGGTGCCACACTATGCTTATCTCAAGCTCAAGATGCCCGGTCCACACGGCGTCATAACAGTCAATGGAAATACAGAACGCTCCCTCCATACAGAGGAGCACACAACCGCCCTAGCAGCAGAGGTACAGAGCGGCCTTCTCAAGCAGAACCATAATCCGGCTGCCGAGCCCCTGGACACAACCAAGAGGGTCCGGACCATACTGCAATAGGACAGCTCGGCTCGTCAAGAGCTTGACTAGCAATTGGGCCTCCGTCCTAGTCCCAATGAGGTAGTGGCATTCGTACCACGCGTACATAATTATGCACTCAAAATTCCATGGGCATCGACGGAGGCACAGCTAGCTCGTGATCCACAGTCCGGCTAGACCGATCCCAGGCTCACATATAACTTCACTATTTCCTTTCCCCTTTTTTCAAGTTTGTTTTATACAGGCCCCCTTCGAAGGCCTGATTACTGGTCCTGTCAAAGGATAAGTACACCAGATGGGCATAGAGCACAGGTATACAGGGGAAGCCCTAGAGGGCAATCCAGCGATCACTCTACCTTTTTATTTCAGTACCCAACTGCAGCTCTCCTTTGGTTATGGCACGTTAAATAGCCGGTTGCTTTTCACACTATTTGTATAAATGCGCTTTGACGCATTAACCCAACTATAATGGAAACAGTTTACGGCCCAAGTCAAGGGGCCCCAGATATTAGCTCTGCTCTTTTTTCTGCTTTCCTTTGCCATTAATTACTTATATTCTCGCACCCGTTGATACGTCTCCAACGTATCTATAATTTATGAAGTATTCATGCTATTATATTATCCATCTTGGATGTTTATTGGGCTTTACTATGCACTTTATATTACTTTTGGGACTAACCTATTGACCCAGAGCCCAGTGCCAGTTTCTGTTTTTCCCTTGTTTCAGTGTTCCGCAGAAAAGGAATATCAAACGGAGTCCAAACGGAATGAAACCTTCAGGAAAGTTATTTTTGGAACGGAAGCAATCCAGGGGACTTGGAGTGCACGTAAGGGAAGCAACGAGGAAGGCACGAGGTAGGGGGACGCGCCCACCCCCCTGGGCGCACCCTCCACCCCTGTGTGCCCCTCGTGGCCCCCCTTACCGACTTCTTTCGCCTATATATCTCCATATACCCTAAAACCATCGAGGAGCAGAATAGATCGGGAGTTCCGCTGCCGCAAACCTCCAGAGCCACGAAAAGCCAATCGGGACCCTGTTCCGGCACCCTGCCGGAGGGGGGATCCCTCATCGGTGGCCATCTTCATCATCCCGATGCTCTCCATGACCAGGAGGGAGTAGTTCACCCTCGGGGCTGAGGGTATGTACCAGTAGCTATGTGTTTGATCTCTCTCTCTCTCGTGTTCTTGAGGTGATACGATCTTGATGTATCGCGAGCTTTGCTATTATAGTTGGATCTTATGATGTTTCTCCCCCTCTACTCTCTTGTAATGGATTGAGTTTTCCCTTTGAAGTTATCTTATCGGATTGAGTCTTTAAGGATTTGAGAACACTTGATGTATGTCTTGCGTGGGTTACCCGTGGTGACAATGGGGTATTCTATTGATCCACTTGATGTATGTTTTGGTGATTAACTTGCGGGTTCCGTCACCTTGGGAATCTATGCATAGGGGTTGACACACGTTTTCGTCTTGACTCTCCGGTAGAAACTTTGGGCACTCTTTGAGGTTCTTTGTGTTGGTTGAATAGATGAATCTGAGATTGTGTGATGCATATCGTATAATCATACCCACGGATACTTGAGGTGACATTGGAGTATCTAGGTGACATTAGGGTTTTGGTTGATGTGTGTCTTAAGGTGTTATTTTACTACAAACTCTAGGGCTGTTTGTGACACTTATAGGAATAGCCCAATGGATTGATAGAAAGAATAACTTTGAGGTGGTTTCTACCCTACCATAATCTCTTCGTTTGTTCTCCGCTATTAGTAACTTTGGAGTGACTCTTTGTTGCATGTTGAGGGATAGTTATATGATCTGGTTATGCTATTATTGTTGAGAGAACTTGCACTAGTGAAAGTATGAACCCTAGGCCTTGTTTCCACGCATTGCAATACCGTTTACGCTCACTTTTATTATTAGTTACCTTGCTGTTTTTATATTTTTAGATTATAAAAACCTATATCTACCATCCGTATTGCACTTGTATCACCATCTCTTCGCCGAACTAGTGCGCCTATACAATTTACCATTGTATTGGGTGTGTTGGGGACACAAAAGACTCTTTGTTATTTGGTTGCAGGGTTGCTTGAGAGAGACCATCTTCATCCTACACCTCCCACGGATTGATAAACCTTAGGTCATCCACTTGAGGAAAATTTTCTACTGTCCTACAAACCTCTGCACTTGGAGGCCCAACAACGTCTACAAGGAGAAGGTTGCGTAGTAGACATCACCCGTGCACTTTGGTACACTTGATCATATTCGCCAGGGGCTCCTCACCGCCCCATAATATGGCAACAAAGTCCGAACACTTCTTGATAAGTTCGGCACCCTGAATTTAGCATTATATGCATTGGCTCCGAATCATGTCTTTGGTCAATAGTTGGGTTGCCCGGCTCCTATTCTTGCTACCCTACGTTCCGTTACATCGGCTAGGGTAGTAAAGGGAGAACTACTATGATTGTGCCCTGGTCTAAACCGGATGACCACCTTAGTAGAGAAAGCCGAAAACTGACTGTCATGATGCGGCGAGAGCCGGTCAGCTGTTCGAGGGTTACAAATCGCTGGAGATTTTTTCCGCATTATGTGAAGGATCGGTACTTCCCGATCAAACGCTGACATCACCCTGGTTCATACACCAGGGGCTGCGCCCATGTTTTATTGTAAAACTCCTATGGCTAAGTGAGGGCGTTTAAGCTGCATAGTCTAATTGCCTGGTTCGTTGCGCTAAACAACTCCTTCAAGGACCATATAATTGGATCAAGATTGTTTAAATTCCATCCCGAACACCTCTGTACTACCTACGTGAGGGCAGAAGCCGACGATGGCCAACCCTCAAATTCCACGGCCACACAGGAGGAAACAATCAAAACATAACAAATATTGTATTACAAACCGAATTTGTTTCAATCATACAAAGGAAGGACAACACGAATGTATTCATTCGAAAATGATGTCCTGCCCGCACAGCGCTGCTGCAAGTCGAGACCCTTCTAGGACATCCACAAAATATCGCTCGGGTGTGCGGTGCTTCTTGCCCTCTGGCGGCCCTCTGGCCACGTCGACGGCGTTCATCTTCGCCCACCATATCTTGCAACGGGCGAAGGCCATGCGGGCACCTTCGATGCATACTGATCGCTTGACGGTCTCCAGCCGCGGACAGGCTTCCACCAGCTGCTTCACGAGTCCGAAGTAGCTGCCGGGAATAGCTTCGGCTGGCCACAGCCGGATTATCAAATCCTTCATGGCTAGTTTGGCCACCCTATGCAGCTCCACCAACTGTTTCAGCTGGTCGGTGAGTTGCACCGGATGCTCTGGCACAACGTACTGCGACCAGAACAACTTCTCCGTGGCGCTACCTTCTCTAGCTCGTAAGAACTCCGCAACATTGGACACGCTACATGGTAGGTCCGCAAACGCCCCTGGGAAACTCTGAATCCGGGTTAGTAAAAGGTACTTCCTCTCTGCATACTTGCTTTGCATGATAAATGCCTTACCTGCGGTGACCTTCTTGGCCTCCTGGATCTCTTGGAGAGCATCCCGGGCCTCATTCCGTGCGGCCTCCATGCTCTGGCGAGCCTTGGTAAGTTCGATCTCTCGAACCGACACCTTGTGCTCCAAGGCTTCACAATTCTTCACCGCGTCCTGGAACTCATGCTGGACCTCGTTGACCCGGGCCTTGAGCTTCTTACGGGTGGCTTGCTGCTGGACAGCCTTCCCCTCGGCTTCGCCCAGGGCCATTTTTAGGGCCTCGACCTCGGTCGCGGATCCTACGCATGTTATGACACTACGGTCAATATACACAGCTTATTCTTTCGGAATATTCAGCAAGTCATCACTCACCTTGCTTCTCCTAGAGCCGAATCTTCACCTCGCCGAGCTCTTTCTCGGTCTGCTCCAGCCTCTGCTTTAGCTCAGAGACTTCGGCAGCATGAGAGGTCGCGGCTAATAGCGACGCCTGCTTATTCATACATATTAAGGTAGTCTCATATAACATAGGCTTGATCCTATGTCCGGTTCTTCTTGCCGAACACCGGACAGTGTCTCAGGGGCTACTGTCTACATGGGGTTTTTCTCTTTCTACGTCACTTACCTCAAAACCTGTCAACAGGTTGCTGCAGGCTTCGTTCAGTCCACTCTTGGCGGACCGAACCTTCTCGATCACCGCACCCATAAGGACACGGTGCTCGTCCACAATGGAGGCGCCTCGTAGCGCCTCCATCAGGTTATCCGGTGCCCCTGGTTGGACAGGGGCCACCAGTGGAATCGGCGCACCCCCTCCTTCGAAGGGGGCTACTCGCCCGACTCCGGAGCTATATGGGTCTCTGGAATAGTATTCGGTTGAGGGCCAAACTGAATACGGCCCCCTTCGCCAGTCTTCATGGGGATCTTCTTTCCCATATGTCCGGCAGCGGAGGTCTCACCTTATGGCGCCTCCCGGACAGTATCCGGGGCTCCTCCCCGGCTCGGAGCGGTCCTCCGGGACAACACTTCGGTGTCGTCCCTGGCCCCCGGGGAATAAGCGGGTGGCGGCGACATGCTGGCCATTTCCGGCGGATCCAACGAACCTCCAGATGAGGATCACTGGATGTGGTCGCGGGCCAGACTGCAATAGTATAGTTAACCATATCAAGATGATAAAGAGAATAGGCCGGATATATGGGCATTTATGAGTCATGACACTTACGATGCGGCCTGGGGCTTAGTGCGAGGGCGTCGTTCCGGACTGCTGTCGACGTCCCACGCGGTGTTGACCGCAAGGGTGCCCTTCCCCTTCTTGGGTGTTTCTGCCTCCAGATGCACGGAAGCCGCCCTCTTCTTCTTCCCATCCTCAGGGAGAGGGTTGTTCTCCTCCTCCTCCTCCTCCTCTTCCTCGTCGTCCTCCTCCTCAGGAACGGAGGAATGGGTCTCTTCGTCTCCGGACGTTATGTCCGAAGTACCCTTGCGGCGGGGGCCCTTTTGGCCCCCTTGGCCTTCTTCTCCGGTGCTTTGTAGGGCGCCGGCACCAGCATCTTCGCCAGATGCGGGATGACTGGTTCTTCAGGCAGCGGAGCCGGACACTGGATCCGCTTCGCCCTCTCCATCCAATCCTGAAAAAGAAAATGCTAAAAGCTCAGATACTATCCTCGAAACAAACGAGTAGGGGATACGTTAAACACAACATACCTCGATGGCGAGGTGTTTAATATCGTGCCCGTGGTCGGAATCTGTGGCCGGCGGTTTCTCATTGCCCTTAAAGAGCAACTTCCAGGCACCTTCGTGAGTAGTCTCGAAGAGCCTCACCAGGGTTTGGTGCTTCTTCGGATTGAACTCCCACAAAGGGCAGCTTCGGCGCTGGCACGGGAGAATCCGGTGAACTAGCATCACCTAGATCACATCAACAAGCTTGACGTTCTTGGTTACCATGCTTTGAATGCGCATCTGCATCACTATTAGCTCATCAGGTGAACACCAGTCCGGACTCTTCTCGACCCAGGAGGTGAGTCGCATGGGAGTGCCGGAGCGAAATTCGGTAGCTGCGGCCCAGGTAGTGCCGCGGGGTTCTGTGATGTAGAACCACTATTTCTGCCACTCCTTTACTGTGTCCATCAAAGTGCCTTTTGGCCAGGAGACATTGGACAGCTTACTCACCATGGATCCTCCGCACTCCGCGTGCTGGCCATCCACCACCTTCGACTTCACCTTAAAAACTTTGAGCCACAGCCCTAAGTGGGGTTGGATGCGGAGGAATGCCTCACACATGACGATAAACGCCGAGATGTTGAGGAAGGAATTCGGGGACAGATCATGGAAATCTATCCCATAATAAGACATTAGCCCGCGGACAAAAGGGTGGAGAGGGAACCCTAAGCCGCAGAAGAAATGAGGGATGAAAACCACCCTCTCGATGGGTTTCGGTGTGGGGACGACTTACCCCTCGGCCGACAGACGGTGGGCGATTTTCTTCACCAAGTATCCGGCCGCCCGAAGCTCAGTAATGTCCTCCTCCTTGACGGAGGAGACCATCCACTTGCCCTGACCTCCAGATTCAGACATGGTTGAGTGCTAGCTCGAGTGGAGAGGAGATGAGAACTTGGGCTCTAGAGCTCGAGATTGGAAGGGCGGAGATAGAGAGAAGGCGTGGGAGAAGAAGAGGGAATCCTTATCCCCTTATAAATGCAGTGAATATTAAACACCTTCCCACTCGCCTCGGAACTCGCCTATTCCCAAGGGCTGTGTAAACGACATGTTTGGGTTACCCATGCCCGTGTTGATGAGAATCCCGCAATAAGGGGACACGATCTCTGCTTTGACAAGACGTGCCAATGGCAACCGCGTCTCGAAACATGGAATGGCAAACACAAAACGGTCCGAAGTTATGACCGAGCTAGCGTGATGTCATGTTGTAAAAAGCTGTCAGCGGATTGGACTCGTGCAAGTATAATATTCTCTCCGCGGTTGTGTGCGGTGTGTGTCACAGGACCGGATACTATCATCGCGTCCAAAGACTACCTTGGAGTTCGGAAAAAGGGGAACCCGCTTTGCAATGCCAAAGACAATATGTGCATCGGACTCTTCGTCATTGAAGCCAGGTTCAGGGGCTACTAAGGGAGTCCTAGACTAAGGGGTCCTCGGGCGTCCGACCTATTATCAATGGTCCGGACAGGTGGGCTGTGAATACATGAAGGCCGAATACTGTACCCGTATCTGGATTGGACTCTCCTTGGCATGGAAGGCAAGCTAGGCGACCAACTATGAAGATTCCTTCTTATGTAACCGACTCTATGTAACCCTAGATCCCTCCTGTGTCTATATAAACTGGAGGGCATAGTCCGGAAAGGATATACTCATTACCATAGTCATACAGGCTAGACTTCTAGGGTTTAGCCATTATGATCTCATGGTAGATCAACACTTGTAATACTCATATTCATCAAGATCAATCAAGCAGGAAGTAGGGTATTACCTCCATAGAGAGGGCCCGAACCTGGGTAAACATTGTGTCCCCCGTCTCCTGTTACCATCGACCTTAGATGCACAGTTCGGGACCCCCTACCCGAGATCCGCCAGTTTTGACACCGACACCCCACACCCCCTGAAAATCGACTGACCCAAAAGTCGATTCAGTCGACTGAAGTGTAGCTAAATCGGAGCAGCATCGCAAGCAAGAGCAAGAGCAGTAGCGCGAGCAAGAGCAAGAGCAAGAGCAAACAAGGCAGGGGACCAAGAGCAAGAGCAGAGCAGCATCACAAGCGAGAGCTAAAGCAGTAGCGGCTCCTACTGATGTGGACGTCGCCGCCGAGGGAGCGACGCCATGGAGGAAGTGGCCGGCGACGCCGCCGTGGATGGAGCCGTGCCGTGTCGGCTCAGGACCGAGCGCCGGCAACACCGTGAGATCGAATCAAGAAGAAAATGCGGCCTTAGTGTACAACCTCTTTGGTGGCGCTGATTAGGCCGCAACTTCATCCAAGGAAACGGTGATGATGATGCTCTTTCGGTGGTGCAGGTGAAGACGGCGGTGTGGGAATGGAGGTGGCACGAAAGACAAGGGGAACGTCGGGGCAGCTCCTTGGAGGTGGAGGACGGGGTGGCTGAACCGGCGGGACGACCAGATCGACGGCGGATCCTCATCCGGTACGGTGGATGAGGGACGTCGAGGTGTTGCTGTGGACGACGTCGTCGGGGAAGAGGCTCCGGCTGGGTGGCGGACGGAGGAGGGTGTGGGGCTTCGCGGGTTTTCCCGGCCTCGGTGTACGAATGCGTGGGCGGATGGGATGGGAGTGGGGAACCATGTCTTATGGACGCGCTTGTTCGAAATGTGGGGTAAGTTACAAAAGTACCCGCACCGATTTGAGGCGGTTCTTTCGGTTCAGGGGTATCATGGGCATTTCGCTTGTCGGGATTTCACAGGAGGTGGGAGTTTTCGCGCGCGTTGTATTTTTGGAATAGCAAGGCGCGGGTTGAGATGGAGGGTGTTGTCGGAGCATAACGAGACAAAGATATATCTTAAATATTTCGGGCTAACAAGGCGCGGGTTGAAATTTCCAGACAAGCCTAACGTGTACTGTACCAAATCAATTCGCACTACAAATGTCATTCAAAACTTTGAATTCATGTTATGTTCAATTAAAATATTTCTCTACATGTATAATGCATGAAACCTACTACTCAAATGAACGTTTTAGCGCATTCCAAACGTATATACTACCGCTTCAATATGAACTAAATTTGAATTCGTTTCTCTATTTGAATAAGATCTACAATAATGATTGTTGTGAAGTCAAAGCATTTGAATTCGTTTCTCTGTTTTAATAAGATCTACAATCATCATTATTGTCAAGTTAAACCATCATTTGTGTATTATCTTCACAGCATACCACATGATTAGTCTTGAGTTACATATGAACTATGTGTACTATATGAACTCGAACTCGATTTTTTGAATCCACTTTATGTTGATTTCAAATCATAGTACATTTCAAGCTCTAACTATATTTTCATAATCTAAACCATGTCTCATATGTATAATGTGTTTATTACGTTATGTATGGTGCCCCGCCCCCTACGCCTACAAGTATTTAGATGTTAGTTGCAAACACCACACATTACCACAAATTCAAATAAAATGTGAGAATATCCGATATATAGTTGTAAGCTGCAAAGGCCACACATTATCACAAATTCAAATAAAATGTGAGATTGTTCGATGTATAGTATGGTTTAGATTGTTCGAATTTAGCTGTGAGCTGCAAACACTACAAAAAAAGACACATCCGTGACATTTTGGGCCGAACGAAATTTTTTTCTGTCATACTTATGACACTTCTATGACGATAATTGTGACAAAACCCGGTATTATCATAGATGTGGTGGGGTCCTACTTCTATGAAAAAAAATCATGACTGAAAATGGGCTTTTCATCCTGGGCGGGCCGGAGACGCAGCTGCATGACATTCTTTGGGCTGTCCATGACGGAAAAAAACGTGGTAGAAGCAAGGGCGAGGAAAATATCGGGGTGTTCCCGGTTACGGTGGGTGGTCGGCCCAAGCGATGCGCGTTTCTCTCGTACACGCATGCGCGTTGGTGCGAGGCGTTGGGCTCTAACTGAAACCAAGCGATTGCACTGCAGGCTATGCGTTACTGAACCCGAGCGATCGATCGATGGCTGTTAACTGAACCCGATTGAGCGATTCCTTCGCTACTGCTGCTAACTGAAGCCGATCGATGCTGCCTCTGGATGAACTGTGAGCGTTGCTAGGGGGGTTGGATGAACAGTTCCCGGTGGGGGTGGATGAACAGGACCCCGTGGTGTTGCCTCTGGATGAACAGGACCCCGGTCGATCGAGCCGGTTTGGGATAGATGAACAGGACCCCGTGGAGGGCAGGATGAACAGGACCACCCCGTGGAGGGCAGGATGAACAGTAGATGGTGGAGGGCTGGATGAACAGTAGACTGTGGAGGGGTGGTTGAACAGGAGCCCATGGAGAGGGCTGGTTGAACAGTAGCCGGTGGAGTAGCGCGCGGTGGAGGTTGGATGTACAAGAGCCCGTGGATGAACAGTCGCAGGTGGTGGCTGGAGGAGGTCGACGGTGGATGAACAGTAGCCCATGGAGGCTGGAGGGGGTCAACGGTGGAGATGAACAGTATCCTGTGGAGTCCCGTTTTGCGGTAGGCCACACCCCTCCCGATGAACAGGACCCCCGTTTCGACCGTAGCGCTCCAACACAAGTCCGTTTCCTCCGTTTTGCGGTACGCCACACCCCTCCCGATCAACAGGACCCCCGTTTCGACTGAAGGAGGTCTGTTTCCTTCGTTTTGCGGTATGCCAGACCCCTCCCGATGAACAGGATCCCGTTTTGAACGTGGCCAGTCAAACACAATGCCATTTCCTCCGTTCTGCGGTACGCCAGGCCTCGTTTCCATCGGCTGTTCTGTCCAAGCTGGTTGGCTCCCACGCGTTCCTTTGCCTCCCGATGAACATGACGCATTCCATTGCCACCCCATGAACACGACGACGACGCAGTTTCTCCGTTCCGACCCAACCATGTACATGAGCCCTGGCCGTACGTATGCGCGAGTAGGCGTTCGAGACCCTACCCGTATGTACGTACGTGGCCGTATTTTCTTTCTTGCACACTAGCCGCTGTACGTACGTGTACATGCTATGTGCGCGCCTCTACTATAACATGTGCGCACCTCTACATCGACCAGTATGTACGTACACGTTCGCGACCAGAATGACAACGCTACGTATGCTTCGACCAGGTGGGTCCCGACTGTCAGGCACTTCCTTGCCTACAAAGATGTAGCTGGTGGGTCCCAGCAGTCAGGGGGCGAATTGTTTTTTTTGCCCGGACGCACTTCCTTGCATGCGAAGATGTTGCTGGTGGGTGCCAGCAGTCAGGGGGAAACGTTTTTTCGCGAAACACGGTGGCCTGTCCGGTGGGTCCCCGCTGTCAGGTGGAGGAATACTTATTTTGCGCGTAATAAGGAGGTACTTCGTTGTTGCGGCCGTGGACCCAGCTGTCAGCCTCTCCAAGTATAGTCCACGTATGATCGAAGCTGTTCCTTGACCATGTTGACCATGCCGCGCCGAGAGCACTAGGGCGGTGGACGACGGCGAGGCCTAGGAAGGGGACGACGCTGAGCCGGGGAAGACGCGACAGTGGAAGCCCGCACGGAGAGGAGTATGATGGTTCACTGGTTCGGCTGCCATCGCCGCAGGGCCTGGCCAGCGGTGGGAATAGTAGGGGGCGGTGAGGCCTCCGCGGCAGCATAGCCGGCCACGGGAGGCAGGAGCATGTGGCACGACCAGCACTGCTTTGGGCGGTTGGAGCAAGAAGACCAGAGGTTGAAGAAGCACTACGGCTGTTGGATGGACATCGTATGGTCACTGGAGCTATAATCGTGCATATTGACTAAGTTGACAAAGCCCTTCATCCCCGTCAACTTAGTAGGCACACAAGTCAGCCTCCCACTATACTGGGTCCCAGTTAGCAGGGGAGTATTCATTTTTTTTGTGCGTAATAAGGAGGGACTTCCGGTGGGTCCGAGCTGACAGTGGGGGAACGTTTTTTTGGCGAAATATGGTGGCCCGTCCGGTGGGTCCCAGCAGTCAGGGGGAAACGTTTTTTTCGCCAAATACGTTGGCCCGTCCGGTGGGTCCCTGCTGTCAGGTGGAGGAATAATTATTTTGCTTGTAATAAGGAGTCACTTCCTTGCGGCCACCATGGACCCAGCTGTCAGCCTCTCCACGCACAGTACTCTTCCAATGGAAGTCGTTCCTTGACCACGTTGACCACACCGCCCCGAGAGCACCAGGGCGGTGGACGACGGCGAGGCCTAGGAAGGGGACAACGTGGAGCCGGTGAAGACACGACAGTGGATACCCACGCAGAGAGGAGTATGAGGGTTCACTGGTTCGGCTGTAGTGTGAGGCTGTCGTCGCCGCAGAATAACAGGGGGTGTGGGTGAGTGGAGGGATGGCCTGGCCAGCGGTGGGAGTAGTAGGGGGCAGTGAGGCCTCTGCGGCAGCCCAACCGGCCACGGGAGGCAGGAGCAGGCGGCACAACCGGCGCTGCTTTGGGCGGCTGGAGCAAGAAGACCAGAGAAGAAGCACGACGGCCGTTGGATGGACATCATACGGTCACTGCAGCTAGAATTGTTTATATTGACTAAGTTGACAAAGCCCTTGGTACGCGTCAACTTAGTAGGCCCATAGGTCAGCTTTCGAAACGGTGCGCCCCAGATGTCAGCGGGAGGAATCATTTTTTGGGCGGGTGAAGCTAGAATATCCGAGATTAAAGAAGAAGCACGACATCCGTTGGATGGACATCCAACGGCCACTGCTGCTAGAACCGTGTGTTGACTATAAGTTGACGAAGCCTTGCATACGCGTCAACTCTCTTTTTTTAGGGGATGCGTCAACGTAGTAAGGCCACAAGTGTGTGATAGAGAACTTATAGCCCATTTGAGATTTGTAAGAATGTGCAACCAATTTTTGAATTCTAATGGAATTTACTACAGCCCATTTACAGTTTGTTAAAAGTACAGCCCATTTCAACCAACCGTCCAAAACACAATTCAATAAAATTTCCCACATTTCATGGGATCTGAAATATTTTTATCCCGAAATTTCTAGTTAGATTAACTACAATTTCAATATAAATTTATATTATGTAAAAATCCAACGAAACATTGCGCTCGCAAAAATTAATGAAATTAAAATTTTCAATATCCAAAAATAATATTTTATAAAGTAATTACGTGTTTGGTGCATTTTTTATAGTTACTGCCCAATTTTTGTAATTACATCCCATTTATTATTTCTTAAAGCCCATTTTCTTGTTAAACCTAATGCATCCCTCCTAGGAAAGATTTGTAGCCTAGCGGGGCGGAGAATAACAACTTGACCTTGCCTGGGTATTCCTAAAAAAAGTATAGCTGGGCTAGCCATTTTCAGCTTGAAAAAAATTAATATCTGGGCTGGATATCTGGCCTGGGCTAGACGGGCCATAGCCCGCCAGTTAATACCTGCAGCGATGTTTTCGTTGTTATTCAGAGGAGAAAAATTAATATCTGGGCTAAACATCGCTCAAGAAAAACTCTGCAGTGCTCACACCTCAAAAATAAAAATACTGCTCGAGCTGCTTGGTCCCAGCTGTCGGCCGCTTCTTGTGCAATTCTCTCGTTTATTGACTACATAGGTTGACAATGGTGTGGGACCGTGATGTCAGGAAACCAGGAGGAAGCAATAAAAGTTATAGTTTTATATACTAATAAGGAGGCACTTGCATACGTGCGGCTATGGCCCTGGTGGGTCCCCACTATCATCCTCTCCAAGTAAAGTCATCTCCTCATCCTCATGTTCATTGACCATGTTGACAACGCGAGACGGTGGCGCCACGGCGAGTGCAACAACTCAAAGGACAACTGAGAGGGCCTCGCGAAACCTATCGATGGTCTGATACAGCGCCTGCTGCTCATTCGAGAAGCCAGGATCATAGGGCCACAAGTCCGCGACGGCATTGTCGTTCGCTTGTTCACCGGTGCTCATTGAGGAGACGAATGTTGCATCACAGTTCCTCCTGGGCTGGTAGCTCTTCCACCATTAGGGCATCGAAGTGCGGCCGCACCTGCTCTATGGTGAACACCGCATGAACCGGCTTGGACAGTGGCGCCGGCTCCTGGTCGGAAGCTACGTCCATCATCTGATTATCATCGCTTAGCTCGGCGAGCTAGCTGGCGAGCTAGCATGTCTGTCTGCTGGACCGACCCGCTGCCAAGCACGAGTCTGACTGCCCTGGCCCACCCAGATCGCCTCCCTCGCCCGCGCGCGCTTTCCGCCTGAAACGGTCAGCATCGCCCGCCCCGCTTCCCGGTGCAGGCGATTGCTCCGCCTTCAAATGACACAAGTGTCGTCCGTCCGTCCTTCTGCCGCCCACATTAATGATACGTGGTTGCCGAGGCGGCTACTCCGGTGCCACACGTCCGTCCCTCCGCCGCCCACCATTGCTATATAAACTGCTGCGCCGGCCATAGCCGCAGTCATCCGCATACGTTCCCTTTCTCCTGTCCACACCACTACTGCCCACCATGCATGGATTCCTCGCGCTCCAGCGCTCTTCGGGACAGGCGAACAACGGACCACAAGGAGATGGCAGCCATTGCTGTCGACTGGCTGGCCAGCAGGCAGCCGGAGGACGACGACGTCCCAATGGAGAACATGGTAGTCGATGATCTGGCGCCAACCCCCTCCTCCGCGCCATCCTCGCTGGTGCATTGCACCATGACCACCGGCGAGGCCCGTGCGCAATATATGGACACGGTGAGGCAGAAGCGTGAGGAGCAGTTTCGGGAGGCGCAGGCCGACGCCGCCTACAACCACCATCTCCTCCAGGAGCACCTGCAGGCGGAGGAGCAGATCACCGCGGAGCGGGCGGAGCAGGAGGCGCTGCTCGACTCATACCGCTCCGCCCGCGAGGGCCGCCTCGAGCGCTGGCGGTACCGCATGCGGGTGGTGGAGGCTGCGGCCGCCTACAAAGAAGGCAATGAAGCGGGCGAGGCGTTGTTTGGCGAGACCGAGGACGAGTCAGAGGACAATGCCGGCTCTGACAAGTCCCCGCTCCGCTGGCGTCGACGAGGCCCTGCTCCGCCGAGGCTCCACGGCGCCAACAACGAGGCAGAGGACACCGCCGGCACCGCCGAGGCCCCACCCTGCCAGCAACGAGGGGAGGATTTCCCTCGCTTCGCTGATGCGCCGCCCACTGGCAACGAGACAGAGGACATCGCTAGCTCCGCCAAGGCCCCGCCCCGCTGCCGACGAGGCTGCGCTACACAGAAAACGAGGAAGAGTAGAACACGGTAGGTCGCCGCTTCTCGGGTCCATGTAAGGCCACCGCTGCCACCCTCCGGTTGAAGCCAAGCTAGGCGGGTTGACCACTGATGGCCGGTTAGCTTCTTGGCGGCAACGTGGAGTCGGAGAGCTATATTGGAGAAGGACACTGCTTCTACTTAATTGCTGGTGCAGTTGGCTGACGGACCCGTGGGCCCAACAGGCATCTGGGCCACATGTCAGTTACGCACCTGCACCTGCAGTTAAGTCACTGAAGCTTCTGTTTGGCTCAGTCGGACACAGGTGGGTAGCTTCAGTTAATTAATTATACCTCCAGCGCACCCCTTTTTAGTTGAAGAATGTATGTAACGTAATGAAATCCGGCATGTTTATATGAAATCCGACCGTGTATGAATGAATTTATTTCGATTAGTTTGAATTCTTGTATCACTAGCATTGGATGAACATGCAAAACAATACGTACTAGCATTATTCCCAGGGTGATCACCTCGTTTGCAGCAGTTTCACATGTACTCCCTCCGGTCCTTTCTAGTCTGCATACAAGTTTTGTCTGCAGTCAAAGTATCTCTACTTTGACAAATCTTATAGAAAAACACAATGTGCAAAGTAATAAGGAGGCACTTCCTTGCGGCTGCCGTGGACTTAGCTGTCAGCCTCTCCACATCCAGTACTCTTTCGATGGAAGTCGTTCCTTGACCACGTTGACCATGCCGCGCCGAGAGAACCAGGGCAGTGGACGACGGCGAGCGGCGAGGCCTAGGAAGGGGACGGCGCGGAGCCGGGGAAGACGCGGCAGTGGAAGCCCGCGCGGAGAGGAGTATGAGGGTTCACTAGTTCGGCTGCGGTGTGAGGCTACCGTCGCCGCAGAATAACAGGGGGTGTGGGTGAGTGGAGGGATGGCCTGGCCAGCAGTGGGAGTAGTAGGGGGCGGTGAGGCCTCCGCGGCAGCATAGTCGGCCACGGGAGGCAGGAGCAGGCGGCACAACCGGCGCTGCTTTGGGCGGCTGGAGCAAGAAGACCAGAGGTTGAAGAAGCACTACGGCCGTTGGATGGACATCATACGGTCACTGCAGCTAGAATCGTTCATATTGACTAAGTTGACAAAGCCCTTGGTACGCGTCAACTTAGTAGGACCACATGTCAGCTTCCGAAACGGTGCGCCCCAGATGTCAGGGGGAGGAATCATATTTTGGGCGGGTGAAGCTAGAATATCTGAGATTGAAGAAGAAGCACGGCATCCGTTGGATGGATATCCAACGGCCACTGCTGCTAGACCCGTGTGTTAACTATAATATGTTGACAAAGCCTTGCATACGCGTCAACTTCTTTTTTTAGGGGACGCGTCAACTTAGTAGGCCCACAAGTGTGTGGGAAAGAACTTATCGCCCATTTGAGATTTGTAAGAATGTACAGCCCATTTTTGAATTCTAATGGAATTTACTACAACCCATTTACAATTTGTTAAAAGTACAACCCATTTTATAGCTAGGACAACGATTAATAATTTCAACCAACCGTTCAAGACAGAATTCAATAAAATTTCCCACATTTTGATGGGATCCGAAATATTTTTATCCCGAAATTTCTAGTCATATTAAATATAAATTTGTATTACATAAAAATCTAACGAAACATTGCGCGTGCAACAATTAAAAATTAAGATTTTCAAAATCCATAAATAATATTTTATAAACCAATTTCATGCTTGGTGCCTTTTTTATAGTTACTGCCCAGTTTTTATAATTACATCCCATTTATTATTTTTTAAAGCCAATTTTCCTGTTTAGCCTAATGCATCCCTCCTAGGAAAGATTTGCAGCCTAGCGGGGCGGAGAATAACAAGTTGACCTTGCCTGGGTATTCCTCAAAAAAACGTATAGCTAGGCTAGCCATTTTCATCTTGAAAAAAATTAATATCTGGGCTGGATATCTGTCCTGGGCTAGACGGGCCACAGCCCACCCAGTTAATACCCTGCTCTCCTCTGAACAACAACGAAAACATCGCCAAGAAAAACTCTGCAGTGCCCACGCCTCAAAAACACAAATACTGCTCGAGCTGCTTGGTCCCAGCTGTCGGCCGCACCTTGTGCAATTCTCTCATTTATTGACTTCATAGGTTGACAATGGTGTGGGACCGTGATGTCAGGAAACTAGGAGGAAGCAAAAAAAATATAGTTGTACATAATAAGGAGTCACTTGCGTACGTACGGCTATGGCCCTAGTGGGTCCCTACTGTCATCTAGTCAAAATAAAGTCATCTCCTGAATCCTCATGTTCATTGACCATGTTAACAATGCTCGACGCCACGATGAGTGCAACAACTCGAAGGACGATGGAGAGGGCCTCGCGGGCCCTACGGATGGTCTGATACAACGACCGCTGCTCATTCAGGAAGCCAGGATCATCGGACACCTATGAGCACCTTCGAGAGACTGAGACGACATGAAACGGTAAGGCCGCGCTTGGGAGCTCTAGTTTATTTCACACCTGTATTAAGATACAAGTGTAATTTACTCGTCATCGGAAACAACGCGTAAAATACAGGCGTAATGAAATCAAGGGCCCGGGGTCTGTAGGTAAAACCGGCGGGTTACGCATGTAATTTGAGAGACCGGTGTATATTTTACTAGTCGAAATCGACCAACCAAGCGCTTCGCCCGAGACCATCTGCTTTTATTTACAAGCATCAGTTTTACAAGCGGTTTTGGTTGGAAAACGATGATCCAATCACGGCCTAAGATGATGAGTTGGTCGGAAGATCATATGGTTTCACGTCTAACCTACCCGACTTGTCGTATAGGCTATGAATGAAACATAAGACGATGAACTTCTTAAGCACGGAAACAACAGAAGAGGATGATCTTCCTAACAAGCAAATCACTGGCATTAGATCGACATGCAAAACAATATGAAGCATTATTCTCAGGAGGCACGGTGAACAGCTCATGATGCCGCATGCCACAACATTCCAAGCTCAACTTTGCAATCAAACACAAGGCCTGGCATTACATAGACAATATTCAGAACAAACTCTTAAAATATCTTACATAAGTCAACATTCATGTGACTATGCATCTCAGCAGAGTAAATATTTACTTCTGAACTGAAGACAGGAATAGGAAAAAACGATCGATGTTGCTCACAGCAAAGGGCGTCCCACTCAAAAAATATCAAATGCATGTCTTCTGGCTAACATCAATCAGCAAAAATTGACAAGGTTTTACAATTCCAATATATTAAACTAATGTCAACTTTGACAAGCTTTTCCCATTCAAAATATGTAATGCCTATGATTGTGGAATAGGCAGGGTTTGTCATCAGTTTGTCATCTGATAGTCCGGTGACTCAAGGTGACGACAAATGATTAGAGAACCATTCGATGTATTGTGCATGATGAAGTATTATTATGGAGGACACGAACCATCTGAACATTTTGTGCAGTTCCACTAAAATCAAGCTGAGCATCCTTGTGGATTTTGTATTTATTTGCTGCCACAAAACAAAGAGACATCAGCACACACATGAATATTGGCCCCAGTGTCAACCCACCAATCGGTGGACTAACAATCTGAAAGTACGGTAAAAAGATTACCATACCCAGATGCCCCATCATTGTTGCTTAGAAGTGACATTGACAGACTTGGAGTCCTGTCCTGGCTTCTTGGTACTTGTTTGGGCACTTGTTTGCCCAGTGTTCCTCCAAACCACAAGTAAAGCAGCCATCTCTGCAGACTAGTCATGTCACCAGCGTCTACTAATACTCTGTAAAGCTTCTCGATCATTCCTTGTGTAATGTAGCGCAAACAGTGACTGCTTCTTTCTACAAAGTGGTAAGACCAACTGGACCCACTAATGCAGCAGTTTGCCTTAGACACATTGGCTCCTTCTGTGCAGTTCAACTAAAATCAAAGTCGGAATAAAACCAAGCTTTAATTTTGATATCCCTGTAAGCAACAATAGGTATAAGGGAAACAATTACTGAGAAATAACGGTTGATGACTTGTACTCCCAGAAGAAAAACATCTACTGATCTACCTTATCTTAATGGGAAACAAAGCAGGAGAGTAGCAATTCTCAATCAGTGTGATTCATTCATATTAACTGAGACATTATCTTAACAATGCCTTGTTTCAACATGTATAAAGAACGACAAAGCAGAAAAGTATCATTCCTAAAACAATGCGACTGATTCATTTTAACAGAGACATTATCTTAACAATACCTTGGTTAAACATGTAGAAATAAATACAAAGCAGGATAGTACCATTTGTAAAACACTGTAACTGATATATAATAACCGACACATTATCTGAACAATACATTTCTTAAACATGTTCTCCGGCCGATCACTAACAGAAATGGTACTCCCGCTGATCCCTAACAAGTGTTGCATTTTTGAACTAAGATTCAGTAGTTAATTCCGAGGAAAGTAGGTACTGACTTCAAGACCAAGATTTGAAACAACGCCTGAGGAATATCTAAAAGAGATCTCAACACATATATGGAAATCCGGACTCATTTTATGCAGTTCCACCAAAATTAAGCGAAGCAAAATGTCGCAATAGCAACAAGTTGAATAGATATCCCTGTTTTAATAGAGGCAAAAAAGGAATCAATTACTGGCTAATAAAGGAGGATGAAACATGCGGCCACAAAAATGGTAATCCCGCCGATCCCTAACAAGTGTTGCAGTTTTGAAATAAGATTCAATAGTTAATTCTGAGAGTGGCATTGCTTAATTTTACCAGCGGCATTAGATTAACAAAAAGCATAAACAGTTCCAGGGGAGAGTGGGCGCAACAACAACATGTGCTTCCATCTACTTATAAAGGGGGTGATGTAGAGTTTGTTGTAACAAAGCAACAAGCATAATGTCTGGGTTGGTCCCATTTTTGTTCACTACTTAATGGGAAAAGATAACAATACAATAGCTTCAATTCAACATTTATTTAAAATAGTACCAATACAAGCAGCACATCATCTCAAAACACACTGCACGGTCATTTGGATGAAGGCAAGTACCAACCTATCATGACGCACACAAGATCACGTACAAATCTGCCAACATGAATTGGAAATCCAATCTCGTTTTGTGTAGTTACTCTGAAATCAAGTAAAGTCGCTAGTGTGACATTTAAGTTTGCTATAGCAACAAGTTGAATAGATATCCCTGATTTAACAGAGGCAAAAAGGAAACAATTACTGCCAATAAAGGAGGATGAAACATGCGGCCACAAAAAGAAGCATCTACCTTATCTTGATGGAAAACAAAGTATAGGACAATAGCATTTCTAAAACGGTTGCATTGATTCATATTAACAGAGAAGTTCTCTTAAAATAGTTCAGTAGTTAATTCTGAGAGTGGCATTGCTTAAAATACAATAGCTTCAATTAAACATTTATTTAAAACAGTACCAATACAAGTAGCACAACATCTCAAAACACACTGCACGATCATGTGGATGGGAGATGGGATATGCCAGCACCATGTGCGTCCACACGTATAAATGGGTGATGCAGAGTATGTAGCCAAGCCGCATATCTGCGTTGGTCCCATATTTGTTCTCTTTGAAACTTTTTTCGATGTGAGGGCAACAAATCTAGTCCTGCACAAACTAGCCGACCCCCCAGTTTCTTTCCCTTTTCAGCAAAGAGTTCGGTTCCTTACAGATGTGTGTACTGGGTTACCCCCCTTTTCCCTTTTTGACCAACAAAGTGGCTGGATAGCTAGTCTATACTACTTTCCCTCCCTCCTTTCCTCATTGAACCACGTCCTAGATTCGACTACATAATCAAAAAAGATGAGCATGCAGCTAGAACAATGACGGTTTCAAAGATACTTATACCTTGGGGTCGTCGGGATGTGGCACGGCGTGCGGCGGGAGGTCAGATCTGCCCACACTACGTACGACAGTGAGGAAGAAGGGGTTGGTGGCCCTCCCGCACAGGCGCTGGGTGAAAGAGAAAAGCGCAGCCGGCAGTGGATTGCCTCCCTCACCGAAGGCGATAGAGTGAACGCTGCACCTCCTCCCCTTTCCGGTGCGACGGGATCCGGACGCCTCCTTCGCCAACTATGAGAGCGGTGAGAGAGACAGAGGCCACAACGCAGTCTTGTTTAGATCTGGTGAAGAGGGTGAGAGACAGTGAATATAGCAAACCCTAGCAAAGGAACGCCGAGCCCCCAGCGTGTATATATATATGTAGTGCGGCGAGAGTGTGGAGAGTGCAAACCCTAGCGAACAAGCACTGAGGCTCCAGCTTATATATATACTGTAGTACGGACTGAGCTCCGGTGCCTTAACTGCACCTGCTTTTGGCTGTATGACAGGTGGGCCAGCCACATTTTGGGCCCACCTGTCATAAACCCAAAGGCAGGTGCACTAAAGTCAATGAAGCTGCGTCCATATAGTACTCGTGTATACGACTAATATATAGTGGAGTGGTTTTCTTATTCTCTCCATAACAATCGTTTTAAATTGTGCAAGTACGAAACGAAACCCTTTATTTAACGTACCAGTGAAGAAAACTACTACTCCCTCTATTCCTAAATATTTGTCCTTCTAGAGATTTCAACAAATGACTACATACGGAGCAAAATGAGTGAATCTACACTGTAAAAATGTCTATATACATCCGTATGTGGTAGTCCATTGCAAACCACGCGTCCTGGTCGCACTTCCTGTCCTTCACGTGCGGTACACTACCCTCCCTTAGGTGAATAACCACACATGCGCCAAATTATCGGAAACATGTGAGAGTGTGTACAAATAAAGAATTTTAATTTCAATTATCGGAAATGTTTGATAGTATGTACAGTTTGCCCTCTCTAATAATTATGGCTTGTTGTGTTCGGCCTAAACTTGGTCAAACTTTACAAAGTTTGACTTCAGTCAAATCTAATATGCGGAGTAAATAAAAATGGAGGGCTACTACATCCATCCGGGTTTTTAGTCCACACCATTTTTTTAATCAAAGTTAATAGCTGGACAAATAAAATTACAGGGGAGCTGGAGACAAAGTTGTGAGAAGGCTTAGAAATCAATACAAAACTTATGCTCTTAGTACCAACGTCGATCCTTCTTCGAGGAAACATTTGGTTCATAGCCAATTGTGTGATAAAATTGCACCAACGTGAAAGACGACTGCGTCTCCAACGCAACCAAGGTGAACTGATGAAGGATATCATCTTTGTAACAAGCAAAGAGCACTGATGGAAGACAACTTGTTTTTCATTGAAAATCGATCAGCTTCACCAGCCAATGCAACCATGAGGTGCAACCATGAGCATCGATAGGTCATCGTGGTGATGCATCATCTATTTGGCATCAAGTTTGGGTGAGGCACCTATGAAGTTTGACAAATCACTGTGGTCTGTTTCTTCTCAGTAGTCAAGCTCGAGGAAGGAAGAACCACGTGGCAGAGGACAGTGAGGCGGAACAACAATGGCCATCCAATTTTGTGTAGTTCCACTAAAATTGAGGAAGACATGCCCGGGTATGGAGATATGCATCGCTGTTTCCAAAAATATAAGAAAGGGATATAGTGTTGTTACTTTGTTTTACAAGATTAACAATGACATCTCAATTGTCAATAAGAATTATGAAAAGTACACCAACAAACAAAAGCATCATGATTATCTTGATGGGAACTAAACCAGGATACCCGAGAAAAAAAGCATTTCTTCATTTAACCAGTGATAGTACTTAGATTAGCAGCAGCAATAGGAGCATATGGACAATGACCACACAACCACCATGTACTTTTTGTCGAAACAAAATGTATACCTCCACCGAGGCATAAATCAGGACAACTTTTCGAGTGGCATTTCCTCTATAATAGTAGGTGATGTTGGACCAGCCGACGAACCCTAGCTACTATACATGGGGAGCTGGGGAGTAGTCGCATAGAAGAAAACCCGCATGCAGCGACCTGGGGAGCTGGACTAGTACAAGAAGTTATACCTTAGGTGGGCGAGATGTCGCTTAGGCGGGCGGGATCTGCCCACACTACGGCAGCAAAAAAGGGCGCGGAGGACCTTCGTCCGTGCTAGCACCGGCTACGAGAGGACGGTGCGCATCGGCTTCCTCCATCGCCGACGACGACAACGTCAACGCTGCACCTCCTCACCTCCCGCAGCGGACGGGATTCGGCCGGATCTGTGACCACCGGTGAGGAGAGAGATAGTGTGGACACTGTCATCTTGTGTTGATATGGAGAGTGTGAGAGAGCGAGACGCGAGAAACTCTATCAAACAAGAGGCTATAATGGAGTAAAACAATCTCTCCATAGCAATGGTTTTAAATAGAATACGTGCATTCCCGGAAAAAAGAAACGAAAACTGGCGGATAATTTTTTTAACGTACCAAGAAAGAAAACTCGATCAAAAACACGAGGGCTCAGCGTCCCTGTGCCAAAGATATTAAGTGTCCCTGTGCCAAACACGAGGGCTAAGTTGACAATTTTTGTAGTCACTGGGAAAAAAAGTAGCTGTCTGGAGCATGCAACATTCCGATCATTTTGTGCAGTTCCACTAAAATAGAGCTGAGCGTCCCTGTTCCAAAGATATTAAGTGTGATTACGATAATAGAAGACTGCTGATGAAACAATAAACACACAAATAGAAGCCGGTCACCTTTGTAGTCTCTCTTAAGACTAACTACTTGGAGAAGATTAGGCTCGGAGTTGGATGAGGAGGATAGAGCAAAACAAATCTCCCTTTGTGCAGTCGCACTGAAATGTAGAGACGTTGCCCGTGTGACATTTTGGTAGAACTGCACAAAACACTCTTAAGAAAAAAGTGATTTGTGTAGTTCACCAAAAGGTCGCAATAGCAACGAGGTGAAATGGATAGCCCTGTTTGCAAAAAAGAGGTGGAAAGGAAACAATTACTGGCCAATAACAGTTGATGAAACATGCGACGACAAAAAATAAGCATATTCCTTGTCCTAAGGGAAGATAACAACACGGTTGTGTTTGTCTAAAACAGTGTGAGGACGAGATTGCAATATGGAAAGTACGCCGGACAAGCTACGTTTTGGGCAAAGAACTATGGAAGATCCACATGCAGCGACGTGGGAAGACGGGCAATGGAGCAAGGCCGGAGGGTATACCTGGAGGTCGTCGGGATGTAACTAGGTGAGCAGCGGCGAGCGGAATCTGCCCATACTGCGGCAGCGAGCAGGTGGCGTAGGCCCTACCACGCCAGAGCTTGGTCAGAGAGAACGGCGTGTACCGCAGATCGGGACGTGCTGCCTTGGCGCCGCCGAACGGAGAAACGATGCACGTCCTCCCTTTCCGCCGGCGGACGGGATGCAGCCAGATCAGTGACCAACGGTGAGAGAGAGAGAGGCCACCGCAGCCTTGTGTGAGATACCCTGAAGAGAGACAAACCAGGCAGGCAGGCTCCATTGTATATAGTGGAGCGGACTACCTTTTTCTCCATAAAAATTGTTTTATATTCTGTGTACGTGCCATTGAGCGATACAACTTTATTTAAAAATAATGCGCCAACGCATCATGTCGAATTTGTTTCGTGCACGCGTGGTACACGACCTCCGTACGTAAACAACCGCTACATGTGTTCAAATTAGCACGTGGGCTGCCATTTAGTATAGAAATGAGCTCCACCATGTACCCGCGCGGGTGTGGCTGGGCACGAAGCGTGAGTACATGCACGGTGCACCTATTCTCTTCTTGTATACATACACCACCTACGTGGGGTTGTGTGAGGGAGATACAAACGTAGAGAGATATAGTGTGTGGATTCGTGTGAGTTTTGGGGGGGGGTGGGGTCAATAAGAAAAATGTAACATATGCAATGTGTGTGAAATAGAGTCCTGGATATATCATATATATAGAGCGGGTGATCCACGAGAAGAGAGTGGAGGTATCATCGGCTTGAGGTGTCCATAGAATCGAAGAGAGGGATGATGTGTGTGTGTGTGCGTGCACGATCAATAAAGAGTGCCATTGAATTTGTGTGTGCCCACGTCAAAGATATAGAGTGGCTGGCCTACTGGAAGGTGAGAGGGGACATGTGCAGTTTGTCTCTGTGGCATGGATACCTACCTACAGCGCTCGACTATCGGTGTGTGGTGGGGGGGGAGGGAGGCCTAATTAACTAGAGGTACAATGGCTAGTGTATGTGTGGAGGAGGAGAGAGGTCTACCTCATGTATTAAGGGAGATCGATCGGCATCCATGCATATGTGTAGGAGAGGAATAAGGTTGGGAGAGAGACAGAGCTAGAGTGTTGGAGGGGGTGGTAGTGGAGTTGCTTCTAACAAATGGTGGGATAGGCTTGCTAGACAACCGGAGGGCGCGCCTGCAATATCAATAAGAGAGGGGATGGCTGCCTGTCTGTGCACGTGCGTGTGAGAGACAGGTGAGGAGGCATGCACGAATGATGAGGGGGGTGATATGGCTGTGGTAAGCAGACATAACTACATAGGAAGATCAATCGTCCTTTCTTAGAGAAAGGAGAGACATAACTTGTGATGTACGTCGATCAATGGGGGGGATAGTTAAAGTCAGCCTAGGTATATGTTGGGAGATCGATCGGTACACATGCATGCGTGTTTTAGAAGAAAATGAGGCACGGGGAGAAGGATAGAGAGAGAGGGATGCATCTAGGAGGTGGTGCGAGAGTCATACTATATCGAGGGGGAGGAGTGTGCGAGTACGAGATCGATGAAAAGAGTGGTGGGAGTGAGGCATGGACGGTGATAAGAGAAGAGGGAAAGCTTGTGTTTTGTGCTAGGCACACCTGGCTAGAGAGGCATATCGATCGATGTGTGCCGTAAAGAAGGAGATGGGGGGCCTACACACACCATGGGTGAACAACCTAAAGTGAAAAGACGAATTTGCGCGATGGAGCTAGAGAGTGCTGAGGGAGGGTGAGAGGGATGCGGGCATCTGCGTGCACGATAGAAAGTTAGCGCTAGCTAGCAACAAATATAAGAGGATTGTGTGGGTGTAAAAGACGAATAGAGATCATACTTCATTAACAAAAGTGAATTCGGATATTTGAAGAATTTATCATAGTGTTTTAAACCGACGCATGGGTGAATATATATAACAGTGATACACATGGTGTGGTTATGAACATGTTATACTACATATAATATATTTCATCTCTACTCTTATAAAAAAATAGAGTTGTTGATGATGGTGCCATCCTGCAATATAGGCCGTCCAATTTATATCTGATGGATAGGAAGGAAACTATGGCAAATTTGAAAAAGGATACCCACACCCCCTCTCCATATTTGCAAATTAGGCCTCCCCTTGATCATGTTGATGTTCTATGGAACGCATGGGCATCTTGCTAGTACTACGTATAACATATAGAACATTGATCATAATTTGGGCTAATGTGTGGCTTTTGCAGCTCAGGTCTAAATACTTGTCATAACGTAGGGGGTGGGGCACTATACTATGTGTGATAAACATGGTGTACACGTATGGAACATGGTTTAGATTATGAATATATAGTTAGTACATCAAATGTACTATTATTTGGAATCAACATCAAGTGTATTCAAAAAATAGAATTCGAGTTCATGTAGTACACATAGTTCATATCTATCTCTATAGTAATCATGTGGTGTGTTATTAAGGTAATACATGAATGATGGTTGAAGTTGGCAACAATCATGATTGTAGATTGTTATTGAAATAGAGAAACGAATTCAAATTCAGTTCGAATTGCAACAGTAGTATAGACATTTTGAATGCACTAAAATGTTGGTATGAGTAGGTTACATGCATTACACAACAAGCGAAAATATTTAATTGGACATAACATGGATTCATACTACTGAATAGCATTTAATTGCACTAAATTGTTGGTATGAGTAGCTTTAAATAGCATTTTTATAGTAAAACGGGGCAAGACTCTCTCTGTGTGGTGTGAATAGTTTTATACTTTTCATTTTCTTTTTGGTTGAGGGAAGTGCGAATTGATTTGGTACGTACAAGTACAATATTACACGTTAGGCTTGTCCCTAAAATTCAACCCGCGCCTTGTTATATCGCGAAAATTCAGATATCGTGCTCCCAAAACTGGCGCCTTCACAGCCCGCGCCTTGCTATCCCGAAATTACAACGCATGCGAAAACTCCCTCCAGCTGCCAAATCCCGACACGTGAAATCCCCCTTCTAACCCTGAGCTGAAAGGGCCACTAGTTCAAATCGGTGGGGGGTACTTTTGTAACACACCCTACATTTTGGACAAGCGCGTCCCTAAGTCATGGTTCACCCCTCCCATCGCCTCCTTTTTGCCATTCGAAATCCCAGGCCGCCATAACCTCTCTGCTCCAGGCGCGAAACCCCACCCTCCTCCGTCCGCCACCTCACTGCTGCCCAGCCGGAGCCGCTTCCCCGATGACATCGTCCACCGCAACAGCTCGACGTCCCTCATCCACCTCCCCGGATGAGGATCCATCGTCCATTTCGCCGTCTCGCCGGTTCAGGCGCCCCGTCCTCCACCTCCAAGGAGTTGCTCCGACGATCACCTCATCTATCGCGGCTGCTCCATCCCCACAGTGCCGCCTTAACCCGCTCCACCGGAACCGCAGCATCCTCACCGACTCCTCGGATGAAGCCGAGGCCTACTAGGAGCCAACAAAGAGGTTGTACACTCATCGCATCGCACCTTCTCCTTAGCTCGACCTCCCGGCGCCGACGGTGCTCCATCCCGCACCCCCATGGAGCGGCTACCTTGAAGCCGGTGCCGCGGGCGACATCTCCACGGAGGATCTCCCCCAGTGCGAGGCCCCTTCGGTGGCGGCATCCATACCGGCCGGATCTGCTACTACTGCTCCGGCTCTCGCTCGCTCGCTCTGCTGCTGCTGCTGCTGCTCCAGCTCTCGCTCGATCGCTCGCTCGCCTAGCTGCTGCTACTCCGGCTCTCGCTCGCTCGCTCGCGCTGCTGCTGTTGCTCTCCCCCTCGCTCGTGCTACTGCTCTGCTCCGATTTAGCTACGCTTCAGTCGACTGAATCGACTTTTGGGTCAGTCGATTTTTAGGGGGTGGGTGGGTGGGGGGGGCTCGCCGGAGTTAAGGAAGAACCACCCGCAGCAGGGACAGGGGCTCGCTGAAGAGGTACCCCACTATCTATCTTAGGGTTCAGGGTGGGGGCGGGGGCCTATAGGGCTGGCCGGGGCGGCGGCGGACTGGCGGTGGGGAGTTGTTTCGGGGCGGCGAGGCGGCGCTGGGGCCAGCGGTTCGGCCGGTGGTGGCTGGCGGCTAAGGGGGGGTGCAGGTTGAAGATGAACTGCAGGCCCTCCCTAAACTACATGTCAAGTGCCTCTCTGCTACCATTGCGTTCAGTTTCGACAGTAACATTCAGATTCCACAGTAAATTTCAGTTTCGACATTTAAGTTCAGAGTCAACAGTTTTTACCTCATCTCTTGTAGTCAGGTGGTTTTTGGTGATGTAAATTTTACATCTATTTTACATGATCTATTGGAGATGCTATTAGAATCCCACTTGAGATTGACGATGTCTGTCTTGTGCTGCTTCAGCCTTGACGTCTTACGGCTCATCGGGGCTGCTCCAACGACAGAACGATCCATCACAACAGAGCAGTGCCCTGGACGCCGTCTACAGATTCCTCAGATCTTCCTCCACACCTCTGACAGCCACCTCTGCCTCAACTGCTTCAGCGACCAACCCAATGATGCTGAGGTCAACACGGCTACGACAAAGAGGTTGTACACTTGTTGCATCACTTATTACTATACAATCATGTCGACCCATTAGGGCTATTTTGGTTCGACAGAAAGACATAGCAATAGGGAATTTTCCAATGGCACTCTACTATTGAATTATTCATGCATTTTGTTGAAAGGAATGAAGCAAAACATCCACCTGGACCTACTTATCAAAATCCTATGTATGAAAACAAGACCAAGTGCATTAGTGGCAGAATAACATTCTAACTGTACACGCTTTCATATGGTTTCACTTTATTTTGGCCATGTTTCTTTGCACTCCTCTGCTCTTCCAATTCCTGTAAAGCAAACACCCAAGTTGACAGAAATCCTATGTTTACAAATGTTCTGTTTACCATGTGCATTCCTATCATATTCCGGTGTTTTTCCTATCCCTGCGTTTTTAGAATCATGCAAGCCAAATGAGCCCTTACAGAATTACTTCAGTTACAGGCAGGTGTCGAAGGGAACTTTGTGTGGTTTTTCCTGCTCCTGCCACGACGTCGTCCACCTCACCTGAGGTGCTCCATCGACAGAAACATCCACCAAAACAGACATCATGACTACCGTCTTTCGCCGCCTCAAATCTCCTTCCCTGCCACCAGCACCCACCACAACGGCATCACCATCATCAACTCAGCAGATGAACCTGAGGAGTACATAGGTCCACAAGAGAGGTCGCACTCTTTTGATTCTGCTTATGTTATGCATTGCTTAAAATTACCTGCTACTTTATCATCCTGTTCACCTCTTGGACTCCAAGTCAGGTCCAAATTAATGTTCAAACTTGAGTTCTAAATTAGTTGTGGGTCACATATCGAGGAAGCAATGAATAGTATCTCTGTCTAATATCTGGTTCACCTAGGGTATGCCTATGTTGTTCATCTTGGATGGGAAACAAATAGTAAAGCAATCATCATCTGTCTTTTGGTTAAATTAAAGCAATCATCAGCCTGCTATCATTATTTTTGGATCCATCCACTGGTTGTTACCATCACTCTAAATTTCTGCATGCTCTCCTTACATAATCTCACCATATTTTTTTGTATGCATGTCAGATATTGTACACAGTCATGCTGAACGTGTAGATAAAAAGAGAAGAGTTTTGCGCGGCAATACAATGTCATGCAAACATCACTCCATGGTGGGTTCAGTGGAAAACCCTCCCCACCCCTCTCCAGATTGTAATCTAGAGGAAGATATCTGTTCTGAGGCGGATTCAGACGCCGTTGACCACTCCTATTTACCCCCAAGGTGTTTGCTCTACCTTGACATGATGATGTTAGTCATATCATGCATATGTTGCCTTGCAGTGCCTACTTTTGACATCATATATGTCATCTGCTTAGTTTAGACATGTTCTGTCGCCACCTGTTTAGTCTCTATATCATATATGGGAATTATGCAGTCTCATGTCTTTTATCCAGCCATAATATATGTGAAACGTGCAATGCCATCCTGTTTAACCAAGCATCATATATTTGAATGATATCTTGCCCATCCTTTTCTTGATTACATTTCCATTTGTCGACAATGTTTGTACATTAAACTACTCTTCCTGTGAATCAACCATTTGGGTGGGAGATTGAAAAATCTGGAGTGAAAACAAGGCCTTCAGAGCAGACAGTGCTACATGTCAAAGCAGATCTCTTGTTGGGCCCCGATAGCTCCTCGGAGATGGATTCAGAGACAGATGACCAGTTCTATTACCCCACCGAGGTGTATGCTCTAACTTGGCACGACGTTTTAGTTATTCATCATATCTTTGAATTATGTTATGCTATGCTATCCAGTTTAGATAGACATCATATATGTGAAATTATGTCATGCTATCCGTTTTAGTTAAACAATATACATGTCAACTATTTCATGTCCTCTTTTTTCCACACTATCTATTGCATCTGTCTCTCATACAATGTCTGTGCATTCAACTATGTTTCCTGTTTATCAGCCATTTGTATTGGAGCAGGTGATGCCAGCATCTAGCGGACTAAAAACACGGTCTTCAAATAAAATAGTGCTACCTCTTGGTGGAGATAGCACCCCGGTTGTACATGCACGAGAACCAGCCCTACCACACATAACCGAAATCTCGCAGATTGTACCCCTACTGCGATGGACAGAGAACCAGCTTCACCCAATCTAACCCCAACCCCAGCAGATAGTAACCCAGTTCCTGTTGACACAACACCATCTCCATCATGGAGCTCGCAAATAAGAGCAGTTAGTAAGGCAGCTCCAGTGCCCAAAGGGCCAGTACTACCATGGTGAACCCCAATTCCACCAGTTAGTACGCCTATTCCTGTGGAGGAAGCACAACCAGCTAGTCGTAGTTTAGCATCTATCGTATTTGATGTTGTTAAATTGTATGTGCGTATCTTCCCATCTTGGAAATAATATACTGAAGATGAAGGAAAATGCCAGTTGCAGGTGTTTGTCCAGGAGTTATGTGTAAGTAGTTTTATTCATGGCAATTACTTTGCTTTGTCCCATACATCCTACCTCCATGATGGTTATAATACAACAAATTTTCCCATTTTTCTCTATAGAGAAGGACCAATTTGGAAACTCGGGATGAGGTAACCTGTGTTAATACCTCTGCTATCTTCAAGAATGCTTGGTGGCAGTATCGGAATTACCTGAAGAAAACGTACTTCACCGGCAAAGAAACTCATCAAATTCCCTTACGTTCCCAGAGACACATTTATTGGACGATGACCGGGAACGCCTTGTTCAGTACTGGTCCCGAACCAAGAATGTGGAAAGGTCTATGAGCTCATTTTCTATTTTAAGTACTATATTCTTGCATCTTACCGTACTCTGTTCATGTAGAACAAGTGCCTAAACCAGAAGAACAACTGTTCTAATTCAAGATTCCATTGCTATCATAGTTCCAAAGAGCGTGTAACGCCCTCGATGCGGCTATATCTCCCATGTGTCGAAGCACGACTTAGAGGCATAACCGCATTGAAAGCAATGTCGCAAGTGAGGTAATCTTCACACAACCCATGTAATATATAAGGGGAAAAGATACATAGTCGGCTTACAATCGCCACTTCACACAAATACATGAATAAAGCATTACAACATCCAAATACAATTAAGGTCCGACTACGGAACCAAAATAAAAGAAGAACCCCAAATGAGACAAGGTCCCCGATCGACCCCAACTGGGCTCCACTACTGATCAACTAGAATGAAACAACACAAAGGACAAGATCTTCATCGAGCTCCTCCTTGAGCTTGGTTGCGTCATCTGCACGGACTCATCGGCACCTACAAGCTGGTTTTGGAAGTATCTGTGAGCCACGGGGACTCAGCAATCTCGCACCCTTGCGATCAAGACTATTTAAGCTTAAGGGTAAGGTAAAGGTATGAGGTGGAGCTTCAGCAAGCGACTAGCATATATGGTGGCTAACATACGCAAATGAGAGCGAGAAGAGAAGTCAAAGCACGGTCGATAAAAGTATGATCAAGAAGTGATCCTATAGCAACCTACGTCAAGCATAACTCCAACAACCGTGTTCACTTCCCGGACTCCGCCGGAAAGAGACCATCACGGTTACACACGCGGTTGATGCATTTTAATTAAGTTAAGGTTCAAGTTATCTACAACCGGACATTAACAAATTCCCATCTGCCCATAATCGCGGGCACGGCTTTCGAAAGTTCAAATCCCTGCAGGGGTGTCCCAACTTAGCCCATGACAAGCTCTCACGGTCAATGAAGGAATAGACCTCCTCCCGAGACATTCCGATCAGACTCGGTATCCCGGTTCTTCAAGACATCCTCGACAATGGTAAAACAAGTCCAGCAAAGCCGCCCGATGTGCCGACATCCTGATGGGAGCTGCGCATATCTCGTTCTCAGGGCAACACCAGATAGGTCAAGCTACGAGTAAAACCAGCCCTCAAGTTTCCCCGAGGTGGCCCCGCAGGCTGCCCATTTCGGACCAACACTTAGACAAGCACTGGCCCGGGGGGGGTTAAAATAAGATGACCCTCGGGATGCGCGACTCCCAAGGGAAAAAAAGGCTAGGTGGCGAATGGTAAAACCAAGGTTGGGCCTTGCTGGAGGAGTTTTATTCAAAGCGAACTGTCAAGGGGTTCCCATTATAACCCAACCGCGTAAGGAACGCAAAATCCGGGAACATAACACCGACATGACGGAAACTAGGGCGGCAAGAGTGGAACAAAACACCAGGCATAAGGCCGAGCCTTCCACCCTTTACCAAGTATATAGATGCATTAATTAAATAAGAGATATTGTGATATCCCAACAAGTAAACATGTTCCAACAAGGAACGATATCTCCATGTTCCAACAAGGAACAAACTTCAATCTTCACCCACAACTAACAACGCTATAAGAGGGGCTGAGCAGGCGGTAACATAGCCAAACAACGGTTTGCTGGGGCAAGGTGGGTTAGAGGCTTGGTTCAACAATATGTGTGGCATGATAAGCAAGTGGTAGGTATCGCAGCATAGGCATAGCAAAAGAGCGAGCAACTAAGCAAAGCAAAGATAGAAGTGATTTCGAGGGTATGGTCATCTTGCCTGAAATCCCGCAAGGAAGAAGAACGAGTCCATGAAGAAGACAAACGGACGTAGACGGACGGTTCCTCACAAGCACGACGTTACCAGAACCAACCCGAAGAAGCAAACACCGGAAAGAAGCACACAACATAGTAAACAACCACCACATAGACACGGCATGATGCGCAAACAAGTATGATGCATGTCCGGTTTAAAGAGGGCATGGCATGGCAAAGTGCAACAACCAAAACTACAAATTAAGTGGAGCGCAATATGCAACGAGTTGCATATTGACGGAGCACCACATCAATTATTTAGTTCTCTCTCGTTTATGTACCCCAACAATATTAAATGTTCTTAAAATGGCAAGGGTGAAGCAAAGTAAACTACCTATCTAGTCAAGTTTAAATGAGGCCGGAAGCAACGAAGAACAATTCCGGTAATCCCCATATGCATATATTAGGGTTTGGTACTGTTCTGCCCTAATCATAATTTTAGAGTTATTAAACATGCAAAGTAAGTGAACCAAGTTAAACTAGGCATTTTTCTACCCCATTTACATATAAAGATTATTAAATTCCGACTTACGGTTATTTAGTTATGAATTAAATCATTTTAGCATGGCATAGGAGTAAATTTAGTCAAACAACATCTTAGACATCTTAAACATGGATGAAAGTGACATATTATTAAACTAGATGAAAATCTAAGCAAGTTTCATATATAATTTATTTAGATCCGATGCACGGTTGTGAAGTTATCAAATGCATGAAGCTTGGGGGGTTTTCTGTAAAACTGCAGTCTCCGGATAAATACTAAAACGTTCAGAACTGGAAAAAAACTATGCGGGCCAAAACTAGCCGGGCCAAAGTGCTTAGAGGGGCGTCCGCTCACATTGGGCCATGGGCCTTGCAGGAAGAGTGCAGCTCACGCGAGTGGCGAGGCCGCTCGGTCCAAAACGGAGGGAGTCGATGCGGGCACGACTCGCTCGTCTTCAGCGCAGAGGAAGCAGGGGCGTGGCGCCTGGGAGCAGAACTCCGGCGAGTGGGGCAAACGGGCGGCGAGGCGAGGGACTGCGGCAGGCGACAGTGCATCTTGGCCGGCGGAGCTTGTCGCGGAGGGGCGACACGGCGGCTTGTGGTGGCCAACACGCAGGAGCGGGTCGAGGCGCGTCCCTCATCTCCTGGACGAAGCAGAGGAGGAGGCGCGTATGGACGGCGCTAGCACGGGATCCGGGTCGGGAAAGGTCGTGGCTGGAGGACTCCGGCCGGACTTGGAGGAAGTCGTCGAAGAGCTTGGCTCCTGCGGACCCGGCGAGGCGGAGGGAGGCAGAAACGGCAGCGGCGGCGTCGAAGCCCTGTCCATGGCGACAGAGAGGGAGGACTCAGGGGAGTGGCTACACTGGACTGGTTTGGTCGCCGGTGGCACTCGGCGGAAGGAAGGTCCGGTGGAGGAGAAGAAGACGGCAGGGGGGAAGCTCTCCGGTGGCTTGCGTGCTCGGGAACGGGAGGCCTTGGGCGCGAGCTCTTGCTCGATTCAACCGAGAGGAAGACAAGCAGGGACGAGGTGCGAGGGGACGAAGGCGGTTCATGCTCGGCAGCAGAGGAGGCATAGGCGGACGAGACCGTGGCCTTGATCCATCCTGGATCAGGCGCCGGCGGATCCATTGGACAGGGGAGGATACGGGATGGATCCCGATGTGGATTCAGAGTGGCGGCGGCAGAGAAGGATGGATGGGACATCTCCCTAAAATTTAGGGTTTTGGTCTGATTTGTTAGGGGTTGCCCACTATATATAGTAGGTGGCTAAAAAAGAGAGGGGATTAGAGCCTTTAGATTTTGATTGAACGGCTTCGGGTGGTCCAAACAAAGAACGGATGATGTTTAGGATAACTCGGGATTGTTCCGGACCCACTGCTCATGACCGTGCGGATTCGGGTTCGGGGAAGTTTCGGACATGGTTGCGAAGGGTTTTGATGCACTGTGCAAAGAGGGATTCCGACAAAAGGCCACGGAGGCAAGGGGGTTAGGATGGGTTTCGGAGCCTCTGATCACGACCGATGGATCCGATCGAGAGGGGGGGATAGGTAGGCCTAGGTAGGATGATTGTGACTGTGTAGAAGGCGAGGGCTGCAGGAGAGAAGAGAGAGAGAGAGACTCGGCAACAGTTTCCGGAGACCGAAAACGTCCGACGTTAGACCGGCTACTATTGCCGCTATATTTATTCGTTGGGCTATCAAACGAACTCCGAACGCGATGAAACTTGGCGGGCGGTCTACTGACAACAAAACAACACCACACGCCAACTTTCATCCCATTCCGAGAACATTTTCCAGCCACTAATAAAATAATATTTTGGACAAGTCGCGGGCGCGTGCAAGTGTGGTTGGGCTTAGAACGGACAACGGAGAGGACGAGGAGGCCGGGACGGATGCAAGTTTTGAAAACATGATGATGCAATGCACATGATGACATGATAAGATGCAACACGCAAGAAAATGACAAGGCAACAACAACGAATAACTGGACGACACCTGGCACATCGGTCTCGGGGCGTTACAGAGTGCTAGGCGTTAATTGTGCGTTTTGCCACCTCCTTGCGCTTTACTGACCATAGCGCATGCTTATGCGCAGTTATGCACAAATTAAGCATAGTTATGCACAATGCGTTTTGCCAACACCTAGAGCCTAGGCGCGCTTAAGCGCTCGCTTAGGCACGCCTTTTTAACTGTGATTGCTATCGTGCATACTGCTTTGCTCTTGTATCACTATATTTACTCATAGAAACTTATTTTTAAATTGAAGGATCCAATCGAAACTCCAATGGCACAACAGGTATGTTCACGCATGTTTCTTTAATAGGCTTGCTCTTATCAATAGCTCTATTGATTTCAATTTCAATTGTGTATACAGTTGACTTCTCATATCATGCACATTACTAGCATCACAACAGAGCAAATAGTGTTGTTGTACATGTAGACCCATGGTACCCATCTGAAATCTTGTTGTGCCGTGTAGTTTCCCACACTTTGTATTATTTCACTGCTGCTTTGTCTTGAACTAATATGATTTGAACCGTGTCTCTATTTTGATTTGGCAAGACAATGCAGTGACCATAGGACATAGATATATGTTTGTTCGATGCTTTTATTATGTACTAGTACTTGGCAATAGAAGACTTGGTAGTTTAATCCTGTCCACCTTACTAATGAACTGGTTCACCGAAATGAGTTTCATATACTAGTACATGCTAAACCTGTTATGTGTCTACTTGTTTCTTCTTTTAGAATGCTGATAGAATATTGGAGAAGAGTGCCTTATTAAGCAATGGTAAAGGAAGTAATGCAGATAAGGTTCAGGATAGTTACACATCCTTGTTGGTCTCCAACAAAGCTGATGAAACAACTAAGGAAGACTGTCTCGATGACAGTGAAACAACCCCAAAGTCATATCTTGGTTTAGTGTTCGAGTTACTGGCCACTACCGCTTGCACAAGCTATTCAAACTCACTATCTAAATCAGTTCGGTTTCTTGAGTCTCAACTACAAGCTGAAAGACATCAATCAGCTGTGATGCGACGAGAAGCGGAAGGACCGCGGAAGTCCCTAGAGCATTCAGATGCATACTTTCTGGTGCAACAACATGCGTTGGAGGATTTTAGCGCCAAACAGGACAAAGCTAATAAGCTTGCTAAGCTTATTGCTAGCATGGTGGATACCACGTTTCTTGAGCTCTTCTGAAGTTGTTTCAGTTATGCTCTTGTTTTGCTGCCGCGTTTATTTGCACTGGTGGCCAATTTTGATGGCCAGTGTATGTAATATGCTGCTTTGTTCCCTATATTTGCACTGGTGGCGAACTTTGATGCCCAGTGGATGTAATATGTGTAATAGCAGTAATAGGCTAGCATTAATTGCTTGCTTATTTATTTCCTTATTGTCTTGTTTAGTTGTTTTCTTGTAGTCACTCAGTTCTTTTTCTGTGTTTTTCTAGTGGCCACAATAACCTATTGTCGGATCACGAGTTTCGGCAAAACCCTCAAGGTTCTAACACTAGGGTGCGCGCGAAGATTTCCTCCCTACCGATCTACGCCCTAGCTCGCTAAGATCTCGCGGACGAACTCGACGAACTCGCAACACAAAGACACAAGATTTATACTGGTTTGGGCCACCATTGTGAACACCTACTCAAGTGTGGTGGTGGTGGATTGCCTCTTAGGCTGATGATGAACAGTACAAGGGGATGAACTACCTCCTGAGGTTGAGGTGTTCTTGTTCTCGGTGTGTAGCTAGGGGTTTGCACAAGATCAGATCAGTTGCCTCCTACTGTGGTGGCTAGTCCTATTTATAGAGGCCCTAGTCCTCTCCCCCAAATATTGAGCGGGAAGGGAGCCAACAACGGTGGCCAATTTGAAAGGGGACAGCTAGTACAGCTTATCCTGACAAAAGCGGTCTTCGCTTGCAAAAGGATCTGGCGGTGACGCCGTCTTGGGCTCCATGGTGACCTCCGTCTTGCCGTCCTGCTGGTCTTGGTCTCGTTGCACATATATGGAAACCTTTGCTTGATGACTTGGTACTCCGCGCTTGCGCTTGCCTCCTTAGCACCGAAGAGGAAACAAGGACGCTGGGCATGCTGGTGCCCGCCTGGCGCCCTCCTGATCCTGATCGTCATGGCTTACATCACGAGAGCCTCGCAAGGTTTGCCCTACCTTGATATCTCCGCTCCTGGTGAGGCAGCCTGGTGAGGCCGCTCCTGAGGAGGTCCTGCGTCGTCCGCCTCGCGAGGCTTGGCCCCTCGCGAGGGTCTTGAATGTCTCGCTGATGAAGATGGGCCGTACAAGCCTGCTAGCAAAGCCACGCCATGGGCCGCAGGCAGGCAAGTATGGGGACCCCCGTTAACAGAACGCTGACAGTAGCCCCCGGGCCCAAGGTGCGCTCGGGCTTGGCTTCGCGGTGAAGCCAAAGTTCAAGCACGGAGCGCCGCGGGCCCCAAAAGCCTGCGGCCTTGGTCAACGCGTGGCGATTGATTGGACGTGGGCATCTCTGCTTCCCCACGCTGCCTCGGCAACTGCTCGACTTGACAAGTCCCTGCGACATGCAAGGAAAACCATCATTACCTGTGATCGTGGGAGGCGCCGGTTGGCCTTCTTCCGCTATAAATGGGGAGGGGGGCAGAGCCCCCGTCGCCCATCTCTTCCTTGTTTGCTTGCTTCTTTCCTCCTTGCTCCTTTGCCAGCAGCAATGGCGCCACCGAAGAGGTTCTCTGCCGCGGAGAAGGGCAAGGCCCCTCAGGAGGGGCCCGGTTCCTCGGCGCCCAAGCGTGGACGCGGCCGCCCCCGTAAGCACACCGCGGCCCCCGCTGCGGCCCCCCGATCCGGTGGTGGTACTGCTGCATGCGGGAGGGGTCGTTCCAGCCGTGGGAGCCCTATTGATGAAGGGAGGCGCGCCGTGGTGGCGTGGCCTCCCCGGCTGCTCTTCCATTCTGCAGAGGTGCTGCCGGAATTCGTTGTCTGGTCGGAGGATCCGGCCGGTAGCTGGCTCCAGCTTCCCCGCTTCTTTGCCGACGAGCTGTCGGCCTCGGGTCCAGGTGGGCTCTGGCTGCAGGCAGATGGCTGCTGCAGCCGGGCCTCTTGGGTTGCGGTCGAGGTCTCCATCGCGGGCAACATAGCTCTGGCCCGCGGTTGGCAGACGTTCGCCCGCGCGTGCCGCCTGGGCAGGCGGTGCACCCTCCACTTCAAGTTTGACGGCAACGCGACCCTCTTCGTGAGGGTGTTCGGGGAAGACGGTCGCCGCACCGGATGCTTCCCCGAGGTGAACGACAGCGAGGAGGTGCTCGGCCTTGGCGATGGTCGGGACAAGGAGGAGGGCAAACCTGCCGGCCACGCCTCATCCGGATATGGTGGCTCCTCCCTTGGTGACAGTTCCAGCAGTGGGGGCTACGACCAGCCGCCACGCCACCGCGCCCGCTTCGAAGGTGGTAGCAGGGCGTCTCGTCGTCGCGCATCCGTGAAGCGCGAGGAGGGGTCCGACCAAGCCTGGGACGTCGTCAAGGGCCTGCCCCCGCGGTCTGCTGTAGGGGAGAACGTCGCTTTTGTTTTGTTCCTCTTTTCCTTCCTGCACCAAAACGAAACCAGTATGGGCCCGGAGGGGCGTGTATCGAACCATGACTCCTTAACTATTATGCTATGTTTGTTGCTCTCGCGTTGTGTCATTTTTCTGTCAGAGATAACTTAGCTTGGCGTGTTTGGGGGCAACCTCCTCTTCACGAGGCACTTGTTTCCTCGTGCCCGTCTTGACTTAGAGGTCGCTCAGGAACTGCAAAAAATTCGTTAGGAAGCTCGCTAGGAGACTTATCGTTCGTCCAAGCCTTGATCCAGCACTTCATATCGCGGTACCCGAGGGGCACGGATTAGGAGAGATGCACCAAATTGTGGGCTCGCGCGAGGGCGCCTCGCGAGAAAGCAGACGGCAAGAAAGCAGACGGAAGGCAGAGAGAAGGAGAAATGCTCGCGAGGGCACCTGCCTAGGTGTGCGAGAGAGAGAACACATGTCAACTAGAGCCGGAAATAGCGACAAAAGGCGACATAACCAAATCAACGAGGAACACCAGAAGCAAACTTCGATTAAGAGAAGGCGAGCCAACTACGGAAAGCAAATGAAAAGCCGCGTCCGGCACCTAATCTAGTCTCCAGTCTTCTCACCAGCGCGGAGCTAAGTGCTGCTACTAGGCATGGGAGGGAGCCTCCGAGGCCCAAGGGCGGCACTCCTGAGACTCCGGGGCATGTACATCCCCACTCATTATTACGTGAGAGTGTCACGAGCGGCGATTCTTCATAGGCATCGGGCCTTCTTCACAGGCCCTGGGCCTTTCTTCACGGGCACTGGGCCTTGCTTCACAGGCACTGGGCCTTGCTTTATGGTTAAAACTTCCGAAGGTGCTGGATGTTCCAGGCGTTCTGGATGGGTACCCCGTCCTGCGTCTCCAGGCGCGCGGCGCTAGGCCTGGAGACCCGGACGACCCTGAATGGGCCCTCCCACATAGGTGAGAGCTTGTGCAACCCTTCCCTGGAGAGGACCCGCCTCAGGATGAGGTCGCCCGTCTCGAGCGAACTGGAGCGGATGTTGCGGCAGTGATATCGCAGCAGCGCCTGCTGGTACCTTGCCGCCCTTAGTGCAGCTTTGAGACGACGTTCCCCTCCCCCAACACAAGGTCCATCCCCCGCGTGGCGTCCTGCTGCGCTTCATCAAATGCCAGGACCCGTGCGGAGCGATGCTTGACCTCGTGAGGAAGGACCGCTTCTGCTCCGCAGATGAGGAAGAATGGGGTCTCACCCGTTGGCTTGGTGGCGGTGGTGCGGATGGACCACAACACGGACTGGAGCTCGTCGTGCCAGCCCCTGCCACAGGCCTCGAGCTTCTTCTTGAAGGTCCTGGTCTTGAGGCCCCTCAAGACCTCTGCGTTGGCGCGTTCGGCCTGACCATTGCTCCTGGGGTGTGCCACCGAAGCGTAGAAAATCTGCGTTCCAAGGTTAGCGCTGTAGGTTTTGAAGAGGTTACTAGTGAACTGCGAGCCTTTATCTGTGATGATGCGGTTGGGAACCCCAAAACGGCTTCCACTTCCGCCCACTTGGTGAACTTGTCGATGGCGACGTATAGGTAGCGGTAGCCCCCAGGCGCTCGAGGGAACGGGCCCAAGATGTCCAGCCCCCAGACTGCGAATGGCCACGTGAGTGGGATGGTCTGGAGGCCCTGAGCCAGCTAATGAATCTGCTTGGCGTGGAACTGGCAGGCTTCGCAGGACTTCACCAGCTCAGCTGCGTCGTTGAGCGTAGTGGGCCAGTAGAACCCACTGCGGAATGCCTTGCCGACGAGGGTCTGTGATGACGAGTGGTGCCCGCAGTCCTCACCATGTATATCAATTAGCAGCTCCTTCCCCTGGTCCCTGGAAATGCAGCGTACACTACAGGAATCAGCTAATTTGCCGTCAGCCATGGCGGACGACAAAGGCATGGATGGCTGACGGCAAAGGTCTTTGCCGTCCGCCGCGGATGGCAAAAGGTGACGGCAAAGTAAGGTTCGGCAAAGAGGTACTTTGCCGTCTGCTTCGGGCGGCTGACGGCAAAGGAGCCTTTGCCATCAGCAGCGGACGGCAAAGAGTGCAGACGGCAATAAGTGCGCTGTTACTCCGTTAGGTGGCTAACGGCAGGCCTTTGCCGTCCGCCGCTGACGGCAAACTTCGGAAGGCCTTTGACGTCCGCCGTGTGATGTCAGCCGACGTCACTACACGGCAGGCCTTTGCCGTCCGCCGCTGTAGGCTCTTTGCCGTCAGGCACTGTAGGCAAACTGACCAAATTGGTCAGCCTCCCAGGAAGCACAGCTGCCTGCCACGTGGCCTCTTTTCCATCCGCTGCTGATGGCAAAGAGCTCTTTGCCGTCGGTGGCAGACGGCAAAGAGCCTGCATATTGGCTCTTTTTCTGTTTTTTTGAATCCAACAATTTTTAGAGCAAATATATATGACATATATAGACATATTTCCATATCAGATATCCAGCACATAAGTTTCATATCACATATCACATAAGTTTCATCCATACACATTGTTCATACGTAAGCAAGTTCCATCCATATACATATTACAATAGGAAGTTCCATCATAGCAAGCTAGATACAATGCAAAGTTTCATGAAAGGAAAAGCAAGCACTCCATCATAGCAAGCTAGGTTCCATGAAGTGAATGAAATCTGCAAAATGGTAAATAAGAAAGTTAGAAATAGGTGACTAGAACAAGAAGTATATGTCATTTATGAGCTAACTTAGTTGAAATGGATCATATATGAGCTAACTAAGTTGAAATGGGTTGTTTATGAGCTAACTTAGTTGAAATGGATCATTTATGAGCTAAATTAGTTGAAATGGGTCATTTATGAGCTAACTAAGGTGAAGGGCATCGTTTTTGAGCTAACTAAGGTGAAATGAATAGTTTTTGAGCTAACTAAGGTGAAATGGATCATTTATGAGCTAACTTAGGTGAAATGGATCATTTATGAGCTAACTTACTTGAAATGGGTCGTTTATGAGCTAACTAAGGTGAAATGGATCTTTTTGAGCTAACTAAGGTGAAATGGATTGTTTTTGAGCTAACTTAGGTGAAATGGATCATTTATGAGCTAACTTAGTTGAAATGGATCATTTATGAGCTAACTAAGGTGAAATGGACCGTTTTTGAGCTAAGTAAGGTGAAATGAATAGTTTTTGAGCTAACTAAGGTGAAATGGATCATTTATGAGCTAACTTAGGTGAAATGGATCATTTATGAGCTAACTTACTTGAAATGGGTCGTTTATGAGCTAACTAAGGTGAAATGGATCTTTTTGAGCTAACTAAGGTGAAATGGATTGTTTTTGAGCTAACTTAGGTGAAATGGATCATTTATGAGCTAACTTAGTTGAAATGGATCATTTATGAGCTAACTAAGGTGAAATGGACCGTTTTTGAGCTAAGTAAGGTGAAATGAATAGTTTTTGAGCTAACTAAGGTGAAATGGATCATTTATGAGCTAACTTAGGTGAAATGGATCATTTATGAGCTAACTTACTTGAAATGGGTCGTTTATGAGCTAACTAAGGTGAAATGGATTGTTTTTGAGCTAACTAAGGTGAAATGGATTGTTTTTGAGCTAACTTAGGTGAAATGGATCATTTATGAGCTAACTTAATTGAAATGGATCATTTATGAGCTAACTAAGGTGAAATGGATCGTTTTTAGCTAACTAAGGTGAAATGGATCGTTTTTTAGCTAACTTAGGTGAAATGGATCATTTATGAGCTAACTTAGGTGAAATGGATAATTTATGAGCTAACTAAGGTGTTTTTGAGCTAACTAAGGTGAAATGGATCTTTTTTGAGCAAACTTAGGTGAAATGGATCATTTAAGAGCTAATTTAGGTGAAGTGGATCGTTTTTAGCTAACTTAGGTGAAATGGATCGTTTAGGAGCTACTGTAGGTAAATTGGGTCATTTTAGAGCTAACTTGGATAAACTGGATCATTTATAAGCTAACCTAGGTAAGATGGGTCATTTTGGAGCTAACCTAGGTAAAATGGATCGTTTATGAGCTAACTAAGTTAATTATGCAATTTTTGACATAAGTAAGCTAAGAACATATCGTTTTAGAGCTAACTTAGGTAGAATGGATGGTTTATGAGGTCAGTAAGCTTATTAAGTCATTTTGGTGGAAAAGAAGCTAACTCTAGGTCATTATGGTAAGCATATTGGAGGAAATAAAGCTAAGTCTAGGTCTTTATGCATTTGTTAAGAAAAACACTAGAGAAACTTACCGTGATCACGGAGGTGTAGGACCGGGCTGGCTCGCGCCGGTAGCTGGAGAAGGAGCGGGCTAGCTCTTGCCGGTAGCTGGAGAAGGATTGTGCGATGCGTTTCTGGAGTTAAGCTACACCAAAGATCATTTCCAATGTCTCGTTAGCATTATGACACTCAAATGTTAAGACTAGCAAGTAATGTCCATTCAAATTAAACTCACCGTGCTCCCAGGAGCAATCACTGGCATCGGCGGAGCGGTCTGACCGGACTTCTCGCACACAGACTGCACATTTGGTTTTCACAACAGAGTCATACTAGTTAGTAATGAGACTCAAATGTTAAGACTAGCAAGTAATCTGCAAAAGAAACTTACCACAAGGAGCTCGTACATGGCCCTTGCCTGCATGTCATTCCGTGCCCTCTCCTCCTCCAACATCTTTGTCGTCCTCTCCTCCAACTCCCGCTGCCTCTCCGCCGCCTCCGCCAGAAGTTTCTCCGTTCTTTCTCTCTCACTCTGTATAGCAGCCTGCAACACCACTCACATGACCATTTGTAATCATTGATGGAAGCGCACACAATGTAATGGAGAAAGATAGCTGAGTACATATAACTAACCTTGAAGGCGAGTTGGACTGGCCGTTCATGAGGCCTTATCTCAGGAGCGGAGCTCGACTGGCGCGCCTTGATCTCCGGGAGAGTGCTAGGACAACGGATAAGTCCATCTCCCATGGCTATGGAGCCATGGGACCTCCCGCCACTAGATATCATCGGCAGCTCTGTATCAATGGGACCCTGGCTCGGGTTAAAGTCCTCCCCTTTCCTCGCCTTCCCCTGATCTCTATATTGCATGAGCTTGTCGTGGGCGGAGATGTTGGTGAAGTTCTTTGGATCATCGAGGTCAGACGCAGAGAATGCCTTGACTTTCTTGTAAGGGCCAGTGTGGGCCATGGCATACAGGTCGTACACCTCTGGCACCTTATCTGCCTTATAGTAGCGTTCCTGAAAGAGAGAAACAAAGTAAATTAGTAATTAAAGGGCTAAAGCTAGTATGATGAATGAATTGCATGAATCATGAAGCAAACCACATACCCAGTTCCGCCCGTACTGAAATAAGTTGGAGCTGCCTTGGTGGTGTGGCACACCTTCCATTTGGGCACGTTTGTCCTTGGCCTCTTTGTGGGTGGCCAGCCATTCTTCTGAGCACCACGCATTGACCAACACCTCCCAACAATCCATCCGATCCGCACACCATCTCGGTGGGGCCTAAGTTAGCAAATAGAAACTTGAGCGCTAAGGCTATGAATTACTAAATGATGGAAGTAAGTACAAGGCCTTAAGAATTACCTTCATGTACTTCTCCTTACTCAAGAACTTATCGCAGCACTCCTGCTTGGGCTTCTTGATACCACGCCCGGCGTAGTAGTCTCGAACAGCCTGCACCCGAACCTCATGCCGTAAGTTCTGAAGTAGGCGCTTGCACTCCTTGTGGATAACATGATCCGCCTCCTCCTCGTATCCCTCCTCACACCTGTAGAATGTCTGCAATCAAATGAGACGATATTGATTAGTACAATTAATAACTAGCTAGTTGAAGATTTTTAATTGTGTAAAGGAGCAATTACCCAGAACTTTCTGATCACGACGTCTGCCCTCGTCTTGCACAAGACACCGTCGATAATTTCACCCGGCGGGGCCGGGGCAGCCAAGTAGTGCTCCCAAGTCAATCCAACCTCTGGAAGTCGACCCACACCAGGCAACGTGACAAATCCCGGGAAGTTTTGCTGAATCAGAACTCCAAGGATGGAGTTGGGCCGGTGGACACTTACATGGTGGTCCCAACCCCTGCAGCATGACAAGGCCAACACATTAGTTGTTTGAAGAAACGTGAATGCAGAAGGTACAAAAAGATTAAATGCACTTACCTCTCCCCATCAGGGAAAATCAACCACCTCTGCTCGCGGGTCACCGGCACGGACGGGAGCCGTGTAGCACCACGCTGGTAGACGTTGCCCCCCTCCTCCCCCTCCTCATCAGTCGGCTCCCCGCCATCATCAGCATGGCCACTCGGCTCCCCGCCATCCTTAGGCTGACCCGACCAGGTACCCCATCCAGACGTGTGCTCCTCTGGGGTCTCGTGGGCCCAAGTCTCATGGGCCGAAGGCCCGTCGACCCGAGGCTCGTGGGCCGAAGACTCGTGGACCGGAGGCTTGTGGACCGGAGTCCGTGCAGCCTCCTCCTCAGACGAGTCCACCCTAGCAGTCACGTGCTAGGGTGAAACAGCTGGGGGCGGTGGCGAGGAAGGCGCCGTAAGAGTCACCCTACCTCCTCTCCCGCGACCACGTGCTCCACCTCCTCTCTTCTTCTTACCTCATCCCCTGCTGGGCACCGCGGTCGACGAAGAAGGGCCCGGCGGTGTCGCCATACTGTCCAGCAACGCTCGGCGGAGAGGTGCGTGTGGAATGGAAGACCTCACACCACGCGCCGACGAAGAAGGGGCCTCGGCGCGCTCCTGACCAGCGCCCACCATCTTTCAACACCTGCCATGACAAAGAATAAACGAAATTAGTACAACATAAAAAAAGTACCGACATGCATAATAATATGTATATCACTTAAGTGTATCATCATCAAGTACAACATAAAAAAATGAATACCTGACACTACTAATAATCTCGATCAGTATCATCAATAAATGCATAATCATCATCATCACTATAATCAATGATGGGCTCATAGGGTTCATTGGCATCAACATGTGCAAGGCCACCTTGACGTAATCGGTCAAGCATTGACAGGTCATCCGCAGCAGTAACCTCTTCTTGTTCTGGCTCTTCTTTTTCCTCCTCTGGGGTGATGTCGAATTCATTGTCGCTGTCTACTTCAATGTTTTGGGGTGAAGTATAGCGGTTCTTGAAACGCTTTTTGGAAAGACGTGTCTCTTGGAAGAATTCTCCTTCATATGTGTCTGGGTTAATGTGAGGTTCATAATCCTCTTCCTTTGGGGGAGAAAGTCTAGCACGTGGCGGCACTTCATAAACGACATCCCAACCTTTCAGATTTGGATTAGTTTGGCAGGCCCACGGTAGATAGAATACTTGGGTCGCCTGTTGAGCCATAATATAGACATCAGGAACATCTAAATGAGTGCTTTGGTTGATTTCAACTAGCCCTATATGTTCATGAGTCCTTCTAGTCTCCTTCGGCTGAAACCAATAACATTTGAAGACTACAACATTCGATGGGTTTTCACCATAGAACAGAAGTTCATAAATTGCTTCAACTCTCCCATAATACTCGGTACCTCCTTCGCCGATAGCAGATACACAACAATTTGTAGACTTTCGGTCGGCCATAGATAGCTCTTTGCCATAGGTACGAAAGCGATACCCGTTGATGTCGTACTTGTAAAATGAATGGACCTTATAGTCAAAACCATTAGCGACTTGTCTCAATTCGGCGTCCATAGACTCTGAATTAGCCTACAAGTTTAATATGAAAGGATTGTTGCATTATGCACAAATTAGCGAATGAAATGAAATTGTCTAATAGAAATTACCGTTTGTTTGAACCAAGAGATGAAACCGGGATAGCCACCTCCTTGCTTTGCGAGAAGCTCATACTCTTCGATGGAATCCTTTTGGATCTCCGCTCCATACAAGAATATGGCGACGTATCGACTGTATGACATATCCAGGAATAAGAGTAGTTCAAAGGAAATAGAAGTTGCGAAACAATGTACTGAGAACTTACTCGATGTACGACCGCACTTCTATCAGGTTGTTGAAGATATACAACGAAATGGTCCGCCATTCTTCGTTATCCAAAGATACTGGATGTGAAACACTAGCTGGTGCGAGATTCCCTTTGAATAGGCTGAGGTTGGATCCACCCTTTTTAGGCTCGTCAGCATTGTACCAAGGCTCGATTATGCAAATGACGATTTTTGGCTTCGTAGTGCGCTGTTACGAAGTTTGCCGCCTCCTCTATGATGAATGCCTCAGCCATCGATGCTTCAATTCTACGTTTATTTTTACATTTTTCTCGAAGCGTCTTCTGCATCCTCTCAGTTGGGTAGCACCAACGATTTTGCACGGGCCCCCCAATATTGCCTCGGTCGGGAGATGCAAAATCAAATGCTGCATTGGATTAAAGAAGCCCGGTGGAAAGATTTTCTCTAACTTGCAGATCAACTCCGGCGCCAACTCTTCCATTTCTTCTAGCACGCCAGGCGATAGTTCTTTCGCACAAAGAACACGGAAGAAATAGCTGAGTTCTGCCAGTACTAGCCATTCATCCTCAGGGATGAAGCCACGCAACATCACTGGCATTACCCGCTCAATCCATATGTGCCAATCATGACTCTTGAGACCAAATATCTTCAGTTTATCAAGATTCGCTCCCCTCTTTAGATTCGTTGCATACCCATCGGGGAACATCAACTGCTGTTGCACCCACAAGAGAATTTCCCTCATAGCTGGCCTTCCAAGATTGAACCATGCCTTTGGCTTCGTCCAGTTCTGCTTTCCTTTCGGTTCTTTCATGTTTTGTAATGGCCTATCACATAGCGCCTCCAGATCGACTCTAGCCTTAGTATTATCCTTTGACTTCCCATCTATGTCGAACAATGTACCAAAAAGTGCCTCGGCGATATTCTTCTCAGTGTGCATCACGTCGATGTTGTGTGGGAAAAGGAGGTCTTTGAAGTAAGGCAGATCCCATAAGCATGTTTTGTGAGTCCACGCGTGCTTAGTATTATACCCCTTGGAGTACCCTGGACGTTGTGGATCTGGCTCGAGAGCGTTTAACTGATCTAGGGTCTGTTGGCCTGTCAATGCAGGTGGTGCAGAGTTTTTGACAACTCTACCCCTGATGAAGTTCTTCTTGTCTTTCTTGAACTTATGGCGAGGATCCAGGAACTGTCTATGCATGTCTAAGCAAGAAAACTTGCGACCGGCTTGAAGCCAATGAAACTCAAGAGCTCCCTTGCATGTGGGGCACGGGAACCTTCCATGCACACACCAGCCAACGAATAGCGCATACGCCGGCAAGTCATGCGTCGAGTACATGTACCAGACACGCATTATGAAGTTCCGTTTGCTAAAGGCGTCGTATGTCTTGAACCCATTATCCCAGGCTTCTTGCAATTCGTCCTTAAGCGGCTGCATGTACATATTCATATTTTTGCCCGGATAGTTGGGTCCTGGAATTATCAACGTCAGGAAAATGTTCTTTCTTTGCATAATCTGTCCGGGCGGGGGGGAGATTGAGTGGAAAGACAAATACGGGCCAACAACTGTATTGGGCTGCCGTCATACCAAACACACTGAACCCATCCGTGCTGATGCCGACTCGAGGATGCCTCAGATCTGCCGCTTTGTCAGCATGTAATTCATTAAACTTTTTCCACGCAACACCATCCGATGTGTGTACCATCATCAGATTCCCATCTGCATCTAGTTCGGTTCTTTTGCCTGTTTTGTGCCATGTCATCTGTCTGGCCGTCTCTTCGACCATGAAAAGACGTTGAAGTCTTGGTACGATTGGCATATACCGAAGAACACTAACGGGGATTTTGGTCTGTGTCTTCTCACGCATACCGTTGTCTACCACAATATACCTGGAAGACATGCAAATGGGACAATAGTTCAAGTCCGCATAGTCAAGCCTAAATAAGGCACATACTTTCTCACAGGCATGTATCTTCTCATAGGGCATCTTCAGTGCACGGAGGATTTTGTCCGACTGGTACAGGTTTGCAGGCATTACATGGCCTTTGGGTAGAAAGCGTCCAAATACTGTCATAATTGCGTCATAGCATTCTCTGCCCAAGTTGAACTGAGCCTTCAGAGCCATTACTTGTGAGATGGCATCCAACTGACAAAGCTCAGTGTGCTCGTGGAGCGGACGTTTCGAAGACTCCAACATTTCATTGAAGGCCTTTGCAGATTCCTCCATCTCCTCGTCAGAATCCCGAGCATCATCATAGCCTTGCACCATGTTTTCCATCCCGGTACCATGCTCGTCGGTGCGACGACGATCCACCTCCGCTCGGTCACGTTGGGCAGACTCACCATGAAATGTCCACACCGTATAATCGGGCGTAAAACCACTCTTCTGCAGGTGTTTTCCCATTTCAGCCTCTGTCTTCTTTTCCCAATTGCCGCACCGGAAACAGGGGCACCAGGTTTTCTTTTGGCCATTTGCGAATGCGGCTTGCACAAACCCCTTAGTTTTTGTGAACCATTCAGCGCTCCATTTGTTCTGACCAGTGTGACCGGTATACATCCACACACGGTCACTCATCTTGACTTTCAGAGCTACTGGGCACACAACAATTATATATGTAATTCACCATGTATATATTCATCAGTTGATCTACTTTGTCAATTTTATTACGTCCATGCAACCTACACTCTAATAGGTAATGATAGGTCCTAATCCCACCCGTGTATGTGTAGATTGGGTTCATTTTCCCATGCTATGCTCCGGATCCGACGCAAAATTTCGGCAGCACCTCCCTGCTGTTCTCCTGATACACGTCTCTACAATAAACAGAGAGGATGTGTACCTGGAGAACAACAGGGGAGGCACTGACGAAATATATGCGTCGGATCCGGAGCAAAGCATATGGGAAAACGAACCCAATCTACACATACTCGGGCTGTCCATGGATAGCGTTGGACAATTCGAAAGAATCAAGGTTATAAATATGCAAATGCATGCATATTTATAACTATGACGCTTTCAAACGGGAGACACATATTGGTTACGCATACTGATGATTCAAGACACATATATAGCTAGCTATCAAGTTTCATTGGAATAGATCAAATAATTAATGGGGGAGGAGGACTTGTCATTTGTGCTCACCCACGAACGAAGGGGCAGAGCTCGTCAAATGCACGGCGAGGTCGTCAAACACCAAACCTCGCAGCGATGAAACAACTGCACATTTAAAACTACATGATCAACACAATTATATATGATGTTTTTCATAACAAAATCGAAAAATATATGACCTAACTAATAATTCACAAATATATGACCCCGTCGGCCTCTGGAAGGCCAAAGAACGCCTTTTCGGGAGGTGTCGGTGGTCGGGGTGTCCTGTCTGTGTCGGGGTGCCGTGTCGGGGTCGGGGTGCTGTTTCGGGGTCGGGCTGTCGTGTCGATGTCGGGGTAGTGCCGTGTCGGTGTCGGGGTGTTGTTTCGGGGTCGGGGTGTGGTGTCGGGGTCAGGGTGTCGGGTCAGGCTCGGGGCCGGGGTGTCGGGTCAGGCTCGGGGGTTCGGGGTGTCGGGGTCGGGGTCGGGGTGTGGGGGTCGGGGTCGGGGTCTCGGGGTCGGGGTGTCGTGTCGGGGTCTCGGGGTCGAGGTCTCGGGGTCAGGGTGTCGTGTCGGGGTGCCGGGTCGGGGTCTGGGTACCGTGTCGGGTCGGGTTTTTTACCTTTTCCTCTTCTTCCTCTTCTTCCTTTTCTTCCTTTTTTTCCTTCTTCTTCTTCTTCTTCTTCTTCTTCCTCCTTTCCTTTGTCCTCCTCTTCTTCTCCTCCTCTCCTCTTTTTTCTTCTTCTTCTTCTTCTTCCTCTTCTTCTTTTTCCTTCTCCTCCTCCTCTTCTTCTTCTTCTTCTTCTCCTCTCCTCTTTTTCTCTTCTTCTTCTTTCCTAAAACTAAAGTAAACCTAAAACTACAAAAACAGAAAAAGGAAAAAACTAAATCTAAACCTAAAACTAAACTAAAACTAAACCTATAAACCTAAAACTAATCCTAAAACTAAAACTAAATCTAAACTAAACATAAACCTAAAACTAAAAAAACAGAAAAAAGGAAAAAAGGAAGCAGAGACTCACCTGGGTGGAGGAGGGGGGCGGTGCGGCCTGGGGCGGCGGAGGAGGGGGGCCGGGCGGCCTAGGGCGGCGGAGGAGGGGGGCGGGGTGGCCTGGGGCGGTGGCGCCAGGCCCGGCCGGGGCGGCGGGGCGCGGAGGTGCCGGGGCGTGGCGGCGCCCAGACGGCAGGGCGGCGGGGGCGACGGGGGCGACAGGGCGGGGGGCGCTGGGGCGGTGGCGGGGTGCTGCAACGGGGCGGTGGCGAGAGTATGGGAGGGAAAGAGAGAGGAGGGGGTGTGGGGCGAGGCCGTTACGTGGGGCCCTCCCTCTTTGCCGTCCGCCACCCTTTGCCGTCCGCCTTCTTGCTCTTTGCCGTCCGCTAGCGGACGGCAAAGACGGGGGCCGTTAGGTTTTTTTTGTTGGGTTTCGTAGTAATTTCAAAAAATTTCCTACGCACACGCAAGATCATGATGATGCACAGCAACGAGAGGGGAGAGTGTTGTCTACGTACCCACGCATACCGACTGCGGAAGCGTTGACGCAACGTAGAGGAAGTAGTCGTACATCTTCCCGATCCGACCGATCCAAGCACCGTTACTCCGGCACCTCCGAGTTCTTAGCACACGTACAGCTCGATGACGATCCCCGGGCTCCGATCCAGCAAAGTGTCGGGGAAGAGTTCCGTCAGCACGACGGCGTGGTGACGATCTTGATGTACTACGGCAGCAGGGCTACGCCTAAACTCCGCTACAGTATTATCGAGGACTATGGTGGCTGGGGGCACCGCACAAGGCTAAGGAATAGATCACGTGGATCAACTTGTGTGTCTATGGGGTGCCCCCTGCCCCCGTATATAAAGGAGTGGAGGAGGGGAGGGCTGGCCCTCTCTATGGCGCGCCCTAGGGGAGTCCTACTCCCACCGGGAGTACGATTCCCCTTTTCCTAGTCCAACTAGGAGTCCTTCCATGTAGTAGGAGTAGGAAACAAGGAAGGGGTGCAGCCCCTCCCCCTAGTCCAATTCGGACTAGGCCTTGGGGGGGGCGGCCTGCCCTAGGCAGCCCCTCTCTCTTTCTCGTATGGCCCAATAAGGCCCAATACTTCTCCCGGCGAATTCCCGTAACTCTCCGGTACTCCGAAAAATACCCGAATCACCCGGAACCTTTCCGAAGTCCGAATATAGTCGTCCAATATATCGATCTTTACGTCTCGACCATTTCGAGACTCCTCGTCATGTCCCCGATCTCATCCGGGACTCCAAACTCCTTCGGTACATCAAAACTCATAAACTCATAATATAACTGTCATCGAAACCTTAAGCGTGCGGACCCTACGGTTCGAGAACAATGTAGACATGACCGAGACACGTCTCCGGTCAATAACCAATAGCGGGACCTGGATGCCCATATTGGCTCCTACATATTCTACGAAGATCTTTATCGGTCAGACCGCATAACAACATACGTTGTTCCCTTTGTCATCGGTATGTTACTTGCCCGAGATTCGATCGTCGGTATCCAATACCTAGTTCAATCTCGTTACCGGCAAATCTCTTTACTCGTTCCATAATACATCATCCCGCAACTAACTCATTAGTTGCAATGCTTGCAAGGCTTAAGTGGTGTGCATTACCGAGAGGGCCCAGAGATACCTCTCCGACAATCGGAGTGACAAATCCTAATCTCGAAATACGCCAACCCAACATGTACCTTTGGAGACACCTGTAGAGCACCTTTATAATCACCCAGTTACGTTGTGACGTTTGGTAGCACACAAAGTGTTCCTCCGGCAAACGGGAGTTGCATAATCTCATAGTCATAGGAACATGTACAAGTCATGAAGAAAGCAATAGCAACATACTAAACGATCGGGTGCTAACCTAATGGAATGGGTCATGTCAATCAGATCATTCACCTAATGATGTGATCCCGTTAATCAAATAACAACTCTTTGTCCATGGTTAGGAAACATAACCATCTTTGATTGACGAGCTAGTCAAGTAGAGGCATACTAGTGACACTCTGTTTGTCTATGTATTCACACATGTATTATGTTTGCGGTTAATAAAATTCTAGCATGAATAATAAACATTTATCATGAAATAAGGAAATAAATAATAACTTTATTATTGCCTCTAGGGAATATTTCCTTCAGTCTCCCACTTGCACTAGAGTCAATAATCTAGATCACATCACCATGTGATTAACATCGATAGTTCACATCATCATGTGATTAACACCCATAGTTCACATCGCCATGTGACCAACACCCAAAGGGTTTACTAGATTCAGTAATCTAGTTCACATCGCTATGTGATTAACACCCAAGGAGTACTATGGTGTGATCATGTTTTGCTTGTGAGAGAATCTTAGTCAACGGGTCTGCCACATTCAGATCCGCATGTATTTTGCAAATTTCTATGTCAACAATGCTCTGCATGGAGCTACTCTAGCTAATTGCTCCCACTTTCAATATGTGTCTAGACCGAGACTTAGAGTCATCTAGATTAGTGTCAAAACTTGCATCGGCGTAACCCTTTACGACGAACCTTTTTTTTCACTTCCATAATCGATAAACATATCCTTATTCCACTAAGGATAATTTTGACCACTGTCCAGTGATCTACTCCTAGATCACTATCATACTCCCTTGCCAAACTCATTGGTAGGGCATACAATAGATCTGGTATACAGCATGGCATACATTATAGAACCTATGAATGAGGCATAGGGAATGACTTTCATTCTCTTTCTATCTTCTGCCGTGGTCGGGCTTTGAGTCTTACTCAACTTCACACCTTGTAACACAGGCAAGAAACCTTTTCTTTGACTATTCCATTTTGAACTACTTCAAAATCTTGTCAAGGTATGTACTCATTGAAAAAACTTATCAAGTGTCTTGATCTATCTCTATAGATCTTGATACTCAATATGTAAGCAGCTTCACCGAGGTCTTTCTTCGAAAAACTCCTTTCAAACACTCCTTTATGCTTTGCAGAATAATTCTACATTATTTCCTATCAACAATATGTCATTCACATATACTTATCAGAAATGTTGTAGTGCTCCCACTCATTTTCTTGTAAATACAGGCTTCATCGCAAGTCTGTATAAAACTATATGCTTTGATCAACTTATCAAAGCGTATATTCCAACTCCGAGATTCTTGCACCAGTCCATAGATGGATCGCTAGAGCTTGCATATTTAGTTAACACCTTTAGGATCGACAAAACCTTCTAGTTGCATCGTATACAACTCTTCTTTAGTAAATCCATTAAGGAATGCAGTTTTGTTTATCCATTTGCCAGATTTCATAAAATGTGGCAATTGCTAACATGATTCGGACAGACTTAAGCATAGATACGAGTGAGAAAATCTCATCGTAGTCAACACCTTGAACTTGTCGAAAACCTTTTGCGACAATTCTAGCTTTGTAGATAGTAACACTACTATCAGCGTCCGTCTTCCTCTTGAAGATCCATTTATTTTCTATGGCTTGCCGATCATCGGGCAAGTCAACCAAAGTCCATACTTTGTTCTCATACATGGATCATATCTCAGATTTCATGGCTTCAAGCCACTTTGCGGAATCTGGGCTCACCATCGCTTCTTCATAGTTCGTAGGTTCATCATGATCTAGTAGCATGACTTCCAGAACAGGATTACCGTACCACTCTGGCACGGATCTTACTCTGGTTGATCTACGAGGTTCAGTAGTATCTTGTTCTGAAGTTTCATGATCATCATCATTAGCTTCCTCACTAACTTTTGTAGGTGTCACAGAAACAGTTTTCTGTGATGTACTACCTTCCAATAAGGGAGTAGGTACAGTTACCTCATCAAGTTCTACTTTCCTCCCACTCACTTCTTTTGAGAGAAACTCCTTCTCCAGAAAGTTTCCGAATTTAGCAACAAAAGTCTTGCCTTCGGATCTGTGATAGAAGGTGTATCCAATAGTTTCCTTTGGATATCCTATGAAGACACACTTCTCCGATTTGAGTTTGAGCTTATCAGGATGAAACTTTTTCATATAAGCATCGCAACCCCAAACTTTAAGAAACGACAGCTTAGGTTTCTTGCCAAACCATAGTTCACACGGTGTCGTCTCAACGGATTTAGATGGTGCCCTATTTAACGTGAATGCGGCTGTCTCTAATGCATAACCCCAAAACGATAGTGGTAGATCGGTAAGAGACATCATAGATTGCACTATATCCAATAAAGTACGGTTATGACGTTCGGACACACCATTATGCTGTGGTGTTCCATGTGGCATGAGTTTGTGAAACTATTCCACATTGTTTTAATTGAAGACCAAACTCGTAACTCAAATATTTGTCTCCGCGATCAGATCGTAGAAACTTTATTTTCTTGTCATGATGATTTTCCACTTCACTCTGAAATTCTTTGAACTTTTCAAATGTTTCAGACTTATGTTTCATCAAGTAGATATACCCATATCTGCTCAAATCATCTGTGAAGTTCAGAAAATAACGATACTTGCCATGAGCCTTAACACTCATCGAACCGCATACATCAGTATGTATTATTTCCAATAAGTCAGTTGCTCGCTCCGGAGAACGGAGTCTTAGTCATCTTGCCCATGAGGCATGGTTCGCAAGCATCAAGTGATTCATAATCAAGTGATTACAAAATCCCATCAGCATGGAGTTTCTTCATGCGCTTTACACCAATATGACCTAAACGGCAGTGCTACAAATAAGTTGCACTATCATTATTAACTTTGCATCTTTTGGTTTCAATATTATGAATATGTGTATCACTATGATCGAGATCCAATGAACTTGTTTCATTGGGTGTATGACCATCGAAGGTTTTATTCATGTAAACAAAACAACAATTATTCTCTGACTTTAATGAATAACCGTATTGCAATAAACATGATCAAATCATATTCATGCTCAACACAAAAACCAAATAACACTTATTTAGGTTCAACACTAATCCCGAAAGTATAGGGGAGTGTGCGATGATGATCATATCAATCTTGGAACCACTTCCAACACACATCGTCACTTCACCCTTAACTAGTCTCTGTTTATTCTGCAACTCCCATTTCGAGTTACTAATCTTAGCAACTGAACTAGTATCAAATACTAAGGGGTTGCTATAAACACTAGTAAAGTACACATCAATAACATGCATATCAAATATACTTATGTTGACTTTGCCATCCTTCTTATCTGCCAATCACTTGGGGTAGTTCCGCTTCCAGTAACCAGTCCCTTTGCAGTAGAAACACTTAGTCTCAGGCTTAGGACCAGACTTGGGCTTCTTCACTTGAGCAGCAACTTGCTTGCCGTTCTTCTTGAAGTTCCCCTTCTTCCCTTTGCCCTTTTATTGAAACTAGTGGTCTTGTCTACCATCAACACTTGATGCTCTTTCTTGATTTCTACCTTCGTCGATTTCAACATCACGAAGAGGTTGGGAATCACTTTAGTCATCCCTTGCATATTATAGTTCATCATGAAGTTCTACTAACTTGGTGATGGTGACTAGAGAATTCTGTCAATCACTATTTTATCTGGAAGATTAACTCCCACTTGATTCAAGCGATTTTAGTACCCAGACAATCTGAGCACATGCTCACTAGTTGAGCGATTCTCCTCCATCTTTTAGCTATAGAACTTGTTGGAGACTTCATATCTCTCAACTCGGGTATTTGCTTGAAATATTAACTTCAACTCCTGGAACATCTCATATGGTCCATGACGTTCAAAACGTCTTTGAAGTCCCGATTCTAAGCCGTTAAGCATGGTGCACTAAACTATCAAGTAGTCATCATATTGAGCTAGCCAAACGTTCATAACGTCTGCATCTGCTCCTGCAATAGGTCTATCACCTAGCGGTGCATCAAGGACATAATTCTTCTGTGCAGCAATGAGGATAAACCTCAGATCACGGATCCAATCCGCATCATTGCTACTAACATCTTTCAACACAATTTTTCTCTAGGAACATATCAAAATAAACATATGAAAGCAACAACGCAAGCTATTGATCTACAACATAATTTGCAAAATACTACTAGGACTAAGTTCATGATAAATTTAAGTTCAATTAATCATATTACTTAAGAACTCCCACTTAGATAGACATCCCTCTAATCTTCTAAGTGATTACGTGATCCAAATCAACTAAACCATGTCCGATCATCACGTGAGATGGAGTAGTTTCATTGGTGAACATCACTATGTTGATCATATCTACTATATGATTCACGCTCGACCTTTCGGTCTCTGTGTTCCGAGGCCATATCTGCATATGCTAGGCTCGTCAAGTTTAACCTGAGTATTCCGCGTGTGCAAAATTGGCTTGCACCCGTTGTAGATGGACGTAGAGCTTATCACACCCGATCATCACGTGGTGTCTGGGCACCACGATCTTTGGCAACGGTGCATACTCAGGGAGAACACTTCTTGATAATTAGTGAGAGATCATCTTAAAATGCTACCGTCAAACTAAGCAAAATAAGATGTATCAAAGATAAACATCATATGCAATCAAAATATGTGACATGATATGGCCATCATCATCTTGCGCCTTTGATCTCCATCTCCAAAGTACTGTCATGATCTCTATCGTCACCGGCATGACACCACGATCTCCATCATCTTGATCTATATCAATGTGTCGTCACACGGTCGTCTCGCCAACTATTGCTCTTGTAACTATTGCTATCGCATAGCGATAAAGTAAAGCAATTATTTGGCGCTTGCATCTTATGCAATATAGAGACAACCATAAGGCTTTTGCCAGTTGCCGATAACTTTAACAAAACATGATCATCTCATACAACAACTTATATCTTATCATGTTTTGACCATATCACATCACAACATGCCCTGCAAAAACAAGTTAGACGTCCTCTACTTTGTTGTTGCAAGTTTTACGTGGTTGCTACGGGCTTAAGCAAGAACCAATCTTACCTACGCATCAAAACCACAACGATAGTTTGTCAAGTTGGTGCTATTTTAACCTTCGCAAGGACCGGGCGTAGCCACACTTGGTTCAACTAAAGTTGGAGAAACTGTCACCCGCTAGCCACCTTTGTGCAAAGCACGTCGGGAGAACCGGTCTCGCGTAAGCGTACGCGTAATGTTGGTCTGGGCCGCTTCATCCAACAATACCACCGAACCAAAGTATGACATGCTGGTAGGCAGTATGACTTATATTGCCCACAACTCACTTGTGTTCTACTCGTGCATATAACATCAACATTATTACCTAGGCTCGGATGCCACTGTTGGGTTTCGTAGTAATTTCAAAAAATTTCCTACGCACATGCAAGATCATGATGATGCACAGCAACGAGAGGGGAGAGTGTTGTCTACGTACCCACGCATACCGACTGCGGAAGCGTTGACGCAACGTAGAGGAAGTAGTCGTACATCTTCCCGATCCGACCGATCCAAGCACCGTTACTCCGGCACCTCCGAGTTCTTAGCACACGTATAGCTCGATGACTATCACCGGGCTCCGATCCAGCAAAGTGTCGGGGAAGAGTTCCGTCAGCACGACGGCGTGGTGACGATCTTGATGTACTACAGCAGCAGGGCTACGCCTAAACTCCGCTACAGTATTATCGAGGACTATGGTGGCTGGGGGCACCGCACACGGCTAAGGAATAGATCACGTGGATCAACTTGTGTGTCTATGGGGTGCCCCCTGCCCCCGTATATAAAGGAGTGGAGGAGGGGAGGGCCGGCCCTCTCTATGGCGCGCCCTAGGGGAGTCCTACTCCCACCGGGAGTAGGATTCCCCTTTTCTTAGTCCAACTAGGAGTCCTTCCATATAGTAGGAGTAGGAAACAAGGAAGGGGTGCAGCCCCTCCCCCTAGTCCAATTTGGACTAGGCCTTGGGGGGGCGCGCGGCCTGCCCTAGGCAGCCCCTCTCTCTTTCCCGTATGGCCCAATAAGGCCCAATACTTCTCCTGGCGAATTCCCGTAACTCTCCGGTACTCCGAAAAATACCCGAATCACTCGGAACCTTTCCGAAGTCCCAATATAGTCGTCCAATATATCAATCTTTACGTCTCGACCATTTCGAGACTCCTCGTCATGTCCCCGATCTCATCCGGGACTCCGAACTCCTTCGGTACATCAAAACTCATAAACTCATAATATAACTGTCATCGAAACCTTAAGCGTGCGGACCCTACGGTTCGAGAACAATGTAGACATGACCGAGACACGTCTCCGGTCAATAACCAATAGCGGGACCTGGATGCCCATATTGGCTCCTACATATTCTACGAAGATCTTTATCGGTCAGACCGCATAACAACATACGTTGTTCCCTTTGTCATCGGTATGTTACTTGCCCGAGATTCGATCGTCGGTATCCAATACCTAGTTCAATCTCGTTACCGGCAAATCTCTTTACTCGTTCCATAATACATCATCCCGCAACTAACTCATTAGTTGCAATGCTTGCAAGGCTTAAGTGGTGTGCATTACCGAGAGGGCCCAGAGATACCTCTCCGACAATCGGAGTGACAAATCCTAATCTCGAAATACGCCAACCCAACAGTACCTTTGGAGACACCTGTAGAGCACCTTTATAATCACCCAGTTACGTTGTGACGTTTGGTAGCACACAAAGTGTTCCTCCGGCAAACGGGAGTTGCATAATCTCATAGTCATAGGAACATGTACAAGTCATGAAGAAAGCAATAGCAACATACTAAACGATCGGGTGCTAACCTAATGGAATGGGTCATGTCAATCAGATCATTCACCTAATGATGTGATCCCGTTAATCAAATAACAACTCTTTGTCCATGGTTAGGAAACATAACCATCTTTGATTGACGAGCTAGTCAAGTAGAGGCATACTAGTGACACTCTGTTTGTCTATGTATTCACACATGTATTATGTTTCCGGTTAATAAAATTCTAGCATGAATAATAAACATTTATCATGAAATAAGGAAATAAATAATAACTTTATTATTGCCTCTAGGGCATATTTCCTTCATTTTTTTTGTAGCTCGTCAGTGGGGCCCCTCCCTCTTTGCCGTCCGCTAGCAGACGGCAAAGAACTGGCTGATGGCAAATTTGGTCTTTGCCATCAGCCAGTTCTTTGTCGTGTGCTTTTTGGAAGCTGATGACAAAGAGCTTCTTTGTCGTCTGCTAGCGGACGGCAAAGAACTGGCAGATGGCAAAGTAGCTGATTCTAGTAGTGGTAGAGTAACGTCATTGGCCACTTCCTGTATAACTCACCGTCCTAGATGCAGTACGCCGTGGCTTGCGGGGCCACACGCTCTGCGTCCTCATCCTTCTCCGGCAATGCCCCTTGCATCAGATACTCCTTGAATTCCTTGATCCAGCATCCGTCCTGGGGCTCAAGCGCCAAGAGCAGGCGGGCTCCTGAGGTCGGGCCACAGGCCGGGCTCCCATGACAGGCGGCTGCGGGAGCTCCTCCCGAGGTTGAGCTGCGCTTGAAAGTGGTGGTGCCGCCGATGGCTTGAAGAACCGTTCCTCGAAGACGCCGGGCTCTTGTGGCTGCCGCTTGGATGCCCTCTTGGCGATGTCGTCAGCTTCCTTATTGGTGCCCCGGGGCACATGCTGTAACTCCAGGCCCAAGAACTGCTTCTCCATCTTGTGCACCTCCATGAGGTATGCCTCCATATGCTCGTCCCTCGGTTCGTATACTTTGTTGGAGAAGTTGGCGAGGAGCTGCGAGTCGCCCTTAACGGTAAGGCGCTTCACCCCTAGAGCTGCCGCGGCCTTCAGGCCAGCTATGAGGCCCTCGTATTCCGTGATGTTGTTGGAGACCTTCTCGCCCTGCTGAAAGCAGAGCTGCACGACGTAATAGAGCTTGTCCTGAGTGGGTGAGATGAGTACTGCTCCAGCCCCCGTGCCCTGATGCGCGAAGGTGCCATCGAAATACATGACCCAACTGTCTGGCGCCTCGCCCCCTGGTGAGGTGGACCGGTCTTCGCCTACTTCAAGTGTTGGGGCATCCGTCCATTCCGCCACAAAATCAGTGAGCGCAGCTCCCTTGATGACCCTGGTAGTGCTGAACTCCAACTGGAATGCTTGCAGCTCGATGTTCCACTCAGCGACCCTTCCGGCAGAATTGGGGCTCTTGAGCACCCTCTCCAATGGGTAGGCTGAGACGACCTTGATGGGGTGGCCCTGGAAGTAGTGCCTCAGCTTGCACGAGGCCACCAAGAGCGCGAGCAGGAGCTTCTAGGGCATGGGATATCGCGCCCTCGCGTCCCGCAACACTGTGTTGACAAAATACACCGGGTGTTCGATGAGGGCTGGCGCGCTGTTGAGGCTCGTGCCTTGCGGAGGTTGGGACGTCACCTGAGGTGGAGGGACTCCTGATGCCTGATTGCTTGCGGGAATCTCGGTGACGTTGTTCTGCCGAGCTTAGTCTTCTATTGATGCTGCTAAGGCTCTTGCGACGCCTTCCTGATCTTGCATTACTTCAGCTGTAGCTTGGTGCAGCGCGCCCTTGGCTTGGTGCTCCTCCCAAACCGCCACCAGCGCTGCGTTGGCAGAGTACGGGGCAGCAGCAAGGTAGAGCACTAGGGGCTCGAGAGGTCATGGTGCCACCATCACCGGAGGGCTGGTCAGGTATCTCTTGAGATCTTGGAAAGCTTGGTCGGCCTCCTGGGTCCACTTGAATGGGCCCTTCTTTTTCATCATCTTGAAGAAGGGTAGGGCACGCTCTCCTAGCTTGGAGATGAAGCGTCCCAACGCAGTTACCCGACCAGCCAGCTTTTGCATTTCCTTAAGGGTCTGCGGTGGGCTCATGTCCTCAATGGCCTTGATCTTCTCTGGGTTCGCCTCGATCCCTCTGTGGGACACGAGGAAGCCCAGCAGCTTGCCGGAAGGGACGCTGAACACGCACTTTTCCTGGTTAAGCCGCAAGTTCACCTGGCGCAGGCTCGCGAAGGTCTCCTCCAGGTCTTGAATCAAGGTCCTGGCCTCCCGAGATTTTACCACAATGTCGTCGACGTAGGCCTCCGTGTTTCTCCCGAGCTGCCGCCCCAAGGCGATATGCATCAGCCCCTGAAAGGTTGCGCCCGCGTTGCGTAGTCCGAAGGGCATGCAGGTGTAGCAGTACACCCCACACGGGGTCAGGAAGGCCGTCTTCTCCACATCTTCTACCGCAATCTTGATCTGGTGATACCTTGAGAACGCATCCAGGAAGCACAGTAGGTCGCACTCGGCGGTGGATTCGATGATCTGATCGATGCGTGGGAGCGGGAACGGATCTTGGGGGCAGGCCTTGTTGAGGTTGGTGAAGTCGACGCACATTCGCTCCTTCCCGCCTTTCTTCGGCACTACGACAGGGTTCGCCAGCCATTCGGGATACCAAACGTCGCGAATGACACCCGCCACCTCCAGCTTGCGGGTCTCTTGGACGATGAAGGCCTGCTTCTCAGTGGACTACCGTCTCGCCCGCTGCTTCACAGGGCGTACGCTGGGGCATACCCTTAAATGAGGCTAAATCACCTCTCTCGGGACCCCCACCAGCTGATTGGGCTCCCACGCGAATGTATCCTTGTTCGCGCGCAAGAATTTCACCAACGCTTCCTCTTGGCTTGGGTCGAGACTGGCACTTATGGTAAAGGTGGCTCCTGAGGGCCCGTCCTCGTCGACCGGCACCTGCTTGGTTTCCGCCTTGTCTTGTGTGAACAACTGCTTCTTCTTGGTCGGTGCGGCTCCCTTGGGCTTGGAGGTGCCCGCGTCGGCAGGCTACTGTGCCGCAGCGGACTTAAGGGCGAGCTTGAGTGTCGCCAGGGCCTCCTTGGTGCCCCCCTTGACAGTGAGGATGCCTTTGCTTCCGGGCATCTTCATGAGGTTGTAGGCCGGATGGGTCGCCACCATGAACTGGGCCAGAGCTTGGTACCCGAGAATGGCGTTGTACGGGAGGCTGATGCGGGCGATGTCGAAGTCGACCAGCTCGGTGCGGTAGTTGTCGCGCGTGCCGAAGGTGATGGGGAGGCGGATCTGCCCTAGGGAGCGGGCAGTGCCACCACCAACTCCTGAGAAAGGCTTGCTGAGGCTGAGCCGCTCGAGTGGCACATGAAGAAGGCTGAAGGCTTCCATGGAGAGCAAGTTGAGGCCGGCGCCGTCGTCGATGAGGGTCTTGGTAACAACCACGTTGCAGATGGTGGGCGTGCAGAGCATTGGAAGCATGCCCGAGCCGGAGGTGGAGTCGGGGTGGTCTTCTGAGTGGAAGGTGAGGTCGGCCTCTGGCGCAGCCCAACCCGGCGGAGCCCCCGAGCACTTGGAAGAGGCACCAATCTGGCGGAGGAACGGCTTGACGTGGCGATCTGAAGGCAGTGCTTGAGAGCCGCCCAGCAGGGCCGCGATCGCGTGGTGTGCCGGTACCGTGTAGCGCGCAGTGAAGAGGTCATAGAGTTCCTTCCAGGATGCCATCGTGGATCCAGGGAGGGTTGAGTAGCCAGGCGCGTGGCTCGCCGGCGAGGGCCATGGGGAGCCAGTTGGCCATGACCTTGTCATCGCCCCCGGCCTCGAGAACGTCCTCCTCGTATGCAAGTAGGAAAGCCAACGGGTCCGCTGCGCCATCATAGCGCGGCGGCATCTTCGGCCTAAACTTGGGTGGCCATCGCACCTGCCGCAGGGCGGGGCCAGGGCTCGGAGCCCCTGGCCCCATCGTCAGCGCTGACCATTGGAGCCGGTAGCGGGGCGCTTGCAATGAGGGCCAAGTGCGGTGGCGGCGGAGCGTAGGTAGGCGGAGAGGAGCTACGCTGCACCCCTACCTGGCGCACCAAATGTCAGATCACGGGTTCTGGCAAAACCCTCAAGGTTCGAACACTGGGGTGCGCGCGAAGATTTCCTCCCTACCGATCTATGCCCTAGCTCGCTAAGATCTCGCAGACGAACTCGACAAACTCGCAACACAAAGACACAAGATTTATACTGGTTTGGGCGACCATTGTGGTGTAATACCCTACTCCAGTGTGGTGGTGGTGGATTGCCTCTTGGGCTGATTTTGAACAGTACAAGGGGATGAACTACCTCCTGAGGTTGAGGTGTTCTTGTTCTAAGTGTGTGGCTAGGGGTTTTCTCAAGATCAGATCAGTTGCCTCCTACTGTGGTGGCTAGTCCTATTTATAGAGGCCCTGGTCCTCTCCCACAAATATTGAGCGGGAAGGGAGCCAACAACGGCGGCCAATTTGAAAGGGGACAGCTAGTACAGCTTATCCTGACAAAAGCGTTCTTCGCCTGCAAAAGGCTCTGGCGGTGACGCCATCTTGGGTTCCATGGTGACCTCCGTCTTGCCGTTCTGCTGGTCTTGGTCTCGTTGCACAGATATGGAAACCTTTGCTTGATGCCTTGGTACTCCGTGCCTGCGCTTGCCTCCTTAGCACCGAAGAGGAAACAAGGACGTTGCGCGCGCTGGCGCCCGCCTAATCCTGATCATCATGGCTTACGTCACAAGAGCCTCGCGAGGTTTGCCTTGCCTTGATATCTCTGCTCCTCGCGTGGCAGCCTGGTGAGGCCGCTCCTGAGGAGGTCCTGCATCGTCCGCCTCGTGAGGCTTGGCCCCTCGCGAGGGTCTTGAATGTCTCGCTGAAGATGGGCCGTACAGGCTTGCTAGCAAAGCCACGCCATGGGCCGCAGGCAGGCAAGTTTGGGGACCCCCGTTCCCAGAACAACGACACATATCTTTGGAAACTAGGCCAAAATAATCATGGCAACACACGGACTGTTGCAACCATGGGCCTCCTGTGTGCCGTATGATCCATGGGCCTTCTACGGGCCGTAGGATCCATTGGCCTTCTATACGGGCCTTACGATCCATGGGCCTTCTACGGGCCGTACGATTCATGGGCTTTTTACGGGCCGTAGGATCCATTGGCCTTCTACGGGGCGTATCATCATTTCGCCGATCATGGGCACTACTATTCGTGGACAATAATGGGCCGTTAATAGGACATATTTGATAACTCTATAAAAACAGCCCAACAGGTTTTTTTACATGAAAACGGCCTAGCGTATTAACGGGCCACAAACGGGCCGACTGTAACCATAGGCTGAATTTGTCCCACAAGCAGAAAATGACAGTAACGGGTCGTAAGTAAATGAATGTGGAAATGAGCCCAAGAATAAATGGGCCCCGAGAAGGCTGAAAGATAACATGGGCTGGAAATAGCCCAATGGAATAATGGGCTGTTAATGGGTATAAAGTGATACACTGTTCATTATGGCCCAGTTTCACCACGTGCCATTAATGGGTATAAAGTGATACAATGTTCATTACGAGCCAGTTTTACCATGGCTCATTAATGGGCCGAGAGTAATAAGGGCCTCATATGGGCCAAAAGACGTCATGGGCCATACATGGGCCAAAAGTTAAAACGGGCTGGAATTATATTGGACGACCTAGATGACGCTACTGGGCCTAATTCAGATAGGCCATAAATGGGCCCTGGGTTAGCGGTCTGTAAATGGGCTATATGCGAACAGGCCGTTAACAGGCTTGCCGTGGGCCGGCTCACCACCTTTTGACCAAGTCAAACGGGCCGGCCTTTTCACAGGAATGGGCCTCTATTGGGCCGTGCCACGTGTCGACGTATCATAGGCGCTTTGGGTCCAATGAGTGGATGACATCTGTCCCAACGGTGAGCCGACACGTGTTTCCTCCAGCCAATGATGATTTTACACGTGGAAAATCCCCATTGGTCGGGGCTGTTAACGGGTTATCGGATCCAAAGTCGGACCCGATAGCTTAACGGCATCCCGTTACGGTGGGTGCCACGTGTCGGTCCCCCTTGACGAAAGCACTTCTGTGATGCGCGATTTATCGTCATGGAAGTGGATGCTTCCGTGATGATAATTTTGGTAATGTCATGGAACACTTCTACGACAACACAGGTATGACTATCTTGATTCTGTCATAACTTTGCCATGGATGTACATGCATGACAGAAAACGTGACCTACTGTGACAAACACGTATCATCACTGAAGTGTATTTTTTTGTAGTGAAACGTCATGCATTATCACATTATGGTATAACATGTGCAAAACCACAACACGCGTATCACCGCTATATTGATGCATGCATATGTTTAAAACACTATGATCTCCTATTCAAATATATGAATCCACTTTCATATCAAATTATGATCTTTGTTAGTCTCTTACACCCACACAATCCTCTAACCTTTGTAGCTACCACTAACTTTCTCTCGTGCATGCACACGCCCTCCTCGCCCTCCCCCTCCCTCAGCATTTTATCCATCGTGCACATTCATTTTTTTCTTTAGGTCGTTCTCCCACAGTCTCCACAAATCCTTTCCGACACACACCGATTGATAAACCTCTCCAGCGATGTCTGCCTACAACATACACACGCACCTTCAATCTCCTCCTATATGTGTCCTTGCCTCATGTCTCTCATACGGTCCCACACACATGTAAACTCTCACCCCTCTTTTCATCGATCTCACAACCGCACACTCCTCCCCCTATCTAGCTAGTAGCTGGGCCTCTTGCACCACCTCCTAGCTCCATTCTCTCTGTCTATCCGTCTCGCCGGGCCATATTTGCCTCTAACAAATGGACGTACACCGACCGATCTCCCGCTGTACATATATCTAGCTAGGTCCTTATAAATCATTTTCCCCACGCGTCGATCGATCTACCTCATTAGTTATGTCTCTCCCTTCCTCCGGCAAACAACAATTGATCTACCGATCTAGTTAGGTTTGCTTACCAAACACATGGTTCCCCTTCATCATCCATGGATGTGTCCCGGCAGATCTATCACGCACAGGCACACACAGGAACACATCCCCACTCTTATTGATAATATTGCAGTTCCACCCTCAGTTTGTCTAGTAGGCCTCTCCCACCATCCTCGAGAAGCAACTCCATCACCCATCCAACACTCCACCCCTCTCCCTCCCTCTCTCTCCTCTCTCTCTCCTCTCTCTCTGTCCCATCCAATTTCCCGTCCTTCAGTTATGTATGGATGTCGACCGATCTCCCTCAAGACATAGCTGGGTCTTTCCTTCTCAACACATATACGATTCGTTCTTCCTCTATAGTTAGGCCTCTTCCTACCCCTCCCCCCACCCCTCCCACACACACATACACCGATACATCGAGCGCTCTAGTCATGTCTCCCTGCCACACACAAACTTGACCTGTGCCCTCTGACGTTCCGGTAGGTCAGTCGCCCTATATCTTTGACTAGCACAGACACACAATTTCGATGGCTCTCTTCATCGATCTCGCACCCACCCACTTGATCCTCTCTTTGACTCTATCGATATCTATGACCCCTTCCTCTCTTCTCGTGGATCGTCCGACCCTCTATATATGATATGGATAGGCCTCCATTTCACACACATTGCATGCAAAATTTTGTTTGATATATCATAGACACATATTCCCACAAATACATTCACGAAATCAACCCCCCCCAAAACACTCACAAATGCACAAGCCATTTGTCTAGGTTTGTATCTCTCACACACACCCACGTAGGTGGGGGACGTGCACGAAGAGAAGAGGTGCACGCACGGTGCACGTACTCCCGTCTCTTTCCCAACCACACCCGCGCGGGTACACGGTGGAGCTCATTTCTGTATGAAAAGGCAGCCCACGTGGTAATTTGACACATGTACTGGTTGTCCACTTGATGGAGGGAGGATTGTCTACCACTGGTGAACAAACAAATTGCGACTTGACACATTATGTTAAAAAAGAGGCAAACCATGTGGGGCCTACCTTAGAGGCAAGGCTCTATACACTGGAGTACTTTTGATGTGTCCTGTCAACTCACAGAACAAGGAGAAACTTGCTTAGTACGCTGTCTCCCCGCCCACGGGCGCGGTGGCTCGCAGGATGAGGTGAAGCTTGCTTACTAGTAGTAGTACTGTACACCTTATGCCCGCTCCCTCACCCACACGCGAGGTGGCTCGCAGGACGAGGAGAAATTTTTACTACTCCCTCCGTTTACTCCTCGTCCCTACTAGCTTGGTTAGAGAGATTATCATATTGTTTGGAAGATATATGTCCTTTAGTAGATTTCAATATGAACTACTAGTACATGCTCCAAACACTAATGTATATAGACGTATTTACAGTGTAGATTCACTCATTTTTCTCCGTATGTAGTCCATATTGAGGCCCTGTTTGGTTCATAAGTCCTAGGACTTTTTCTAGTCCCAACTAAAAAGTCCCTACTCCTTAAAAAGCCCCCCCCCCCCCGGTTTGTTTTCAGGGACTAAAAAGTCCCTAGTCCCTCCCTAGAGGTTATTGAATGACCATGTTATCCCCAGTATACAGAAAAATAACAACCAAACAACACCATGGGGCAGCGAGGCAATGGGTGCAGGGAGGGGCATTGTTGGAAAAGTCCAAAAAAAGACTCTCCTTGAGAGTCTTCTTCATTAAGTCCCAAAAAGCAAGTTTTAGTCCCTAGTAGTCCCTCCTGTTTAGTTAAAAAGTCTCTAAGAGGGACTTTTTCTAGTCCCTACACTAAAAAGTCCCTGGAAACAAACACCCCCTACATAAAGTTGAGACACTTATTTTGGAATGGAGGGAGTACATATTTGCTATGATCTTTTTGAGGAACCGATATTTGCTATGATCTGTCAATCATTGAGATGCAATAGCATGCATGTTAATCTCCTTTGTATTTGATGAAATGCTGCAACGGGCAACCTTGGACGCAAGATACATGTAACAAAAGCTGGAAGCTTCATAGCATTGTACTATCTCGCTGATAAATTGCAGTACATACTATACTAGTACTTCCTCCGTTCCTAAATATAAGTCTTTTATAGATTTCACCATGAACTACATACGGATGTATATAGATGCATTTTGAGTGTAGATTCATTCATTTTGTTCCGTATGTAGTCCACCTAGTGGAATCTCTACAAAGACTTATATTTAGGAATGGAGGGAGTACTATGTAAAGAGTTAGGTGTCGCACGGTGTCCAGAAAATATGGTGATAGTGTGAGGTGGGCCAAGTAATCACTGAGCCTGCGTGTTTTCACTGCTCTTGCACTCCTCCGCCATAAGAATGGAGAAAATTGTAATCTAGTAGTACCTCCTTTCGCCAAAAGCATGGGACATCCAACAGTCCTACCACCTCAGTAATAATGACCAATGAGCCGTCAAATCACATAGACCCAGCAGTAAGTTGGACGGACGAAGCAACCATCAGTCTTGAATCTGCTTCTCCTTTCAACACAGGTGCCAGTGAGAGGTCGCCTCCGCTCTGCCCGGGCATGAATGCGGTACCGATTCTTTGGAGCGGTGCTGACCGTTTCGGGCGGGAAGCGCGTGCAGCGATGGAGGGGCTTTGAGTGGGCCAGGCTGGTCAGGAGCGGGCGTGGCAGCTATCCGCCTGTCCCTACCGGACGCCCGAAAATGAGAGGATGCACCGACTCTCGTGGCTAAAATCGTACACTACACACCATCTCTCTATAGGAGTAGCTGAGTAGGTCGATCTGTCGCTCTCTCTAACACACACATGCTGTTAAACACACACACACACACACGCACACACACAGGTTCATAGAATAGGAGAATCGTGCGAGTGCGAAGCCATAGGAAGTGAGATACAAATGGAGTACGTACAAGAAGAGAAGAGGTGACGAATATTCCATCAAACCTAGAATGAGGAGTAGTACTCCCTCCGTCTAGGTGTTAAGTCATCTTACAGAAATCAGATATTCCCAAAATGTTTAGGCGTCGTCCATTAACTTCGCATCTCAATCCCCTCCTAGCCTCGTTGCTAGCGAGCGTTGTTACTTAGGGAGTGTTTGGATCCTTAGCAAGAACAGCTTATAGCATAGCCGGCCCAAGGTTAGGTGTTTGGAACTGTTAAAATATGTTAGCTTTTGTGGGCCAGCTAGCTTGGGTGGGCTAGAAAAACCTTGCTAGCTCAGGAGAGCTAGATCGGCTCGCTTCCGACGGCAAACTTCGCGTAGTAGTAACATAGACTAGTAACATATGCATGTTACTACTCCAAGTTACTCACCACTATGACCAGCCTAAGCAATGTAACCAAACGCTCCTTACTCTGCTTTGTTATCTCCCCTGGAAACCCAATGCATGGAGCGCAACTACGCGTTGATCAGTCAAGAAATTGAAGTCGGCTTGCATGCGAGTTAATACGTGGCCCTGCATGGTAGCTAAAACTACATCTCTTAGTTGTTTGGATTAATTGTTGCGTTTAGAGACAGAAATCAGGGCTTTGATTGGAGGAATGACCGGTCAAGTTTCTCCTTCTCCTCCAATCTGCCTGCACCTTGGTCCCGCTGCACCTTCTAATGTGACTTATTACACCTAGACGGAGGGAGTCGTACGAGATACAGTGGCACACTGACTTAGGTAGAATACAAGTGCCCAAAATTGTGTGCATGTTATAATAAGGATTCACTTAAAATAGTACGTGAGCGAACAGAGGGATCAATTGGGCAGTGTTCTCGAGTAGTAGCGAGATGTGTGAGGTAAGATACACCGCTGATGATTTTAATTTTTCTTATTAATTTGTTTGTTTCACCCTCTGACTGGTGGGACCCAACGTACTACGTGTAGAGAGGTAAGGTGACTAAGGTTGCATTATTTCTGCACCACTGTGGATAGTCTTACCACAAAAGCCACATGACACGATTATGATTTAAATCTCAATGACTCCCACACACAAAAAACACGGCATTCTTGTCACATGAATGTAGGAATGTATAAAAGGCTATTTTCCTCTCGTTGAACATAACGGGAGGGTTGTGTAGCTGGTTAGCCTGTTCGCTCGTCAAACTTGAGGTCTCGGGTTCGATAACTACACTTGAGCATAATTCGTGCCAGGATTCTTTGACTAGTCAAAATGGATGGATACGGAGCTATACGATCAGCCGCAGCCTCGGCGCTTGTTTTCTAGGGTTTGCACTCTTCACACTCTCTCCTGTATATATATACACGCTGGAGCCTCAGCGCTTGTAGTTGCTCTCTTCACACTCTCTCACCCTCTCCAGATCTAAACAAGACTTTGTTGGCCTCTCACTCTCCCCTCACTGCTAGTCAAAGAGCCGGCAGGATCTGTCCGCCGGGAAGGGAAGGGGGCTTAATGTTGTCGCTGTCGGCGAGGGAGGGGATCCACTACCGGTGCGACTGTTCACTTTCACCCAGCGGCGGCGCAGGGGGGCCTCCGACCCCTTCTTCTTTGCCACCGTAGATAGTGTGGGCTGAACGGCCTCCGGTCACCCACTGAACCACACCCCAAGAACCTTAAGGTATAATTTACTTATTCCACATGCATTGCTCTAGCTGCATGTGGGTTTTTTTCCGCTTCTGCACTTGAATCTAGGTGTTTGATCAAACATGAAAGTAGTGGGGAAAGTTGTATACCATGAATCTAGGACGTGGTTCAAAGAGGAAAGGAATGGGGGAAAGTAGTGGGAAAAGTTGTATAGCATGAATCCAGGACATGGTTCAAAAAGGAAAGGAAGGGGGAAGTTGTATCGCATGAATCTAAGACGTGGTTCAAAGAGGAAAGGAATGGGAAAAAGTAGTGGGGAAAGTTGTATAGCATAAATCTAGGACGTGGTTCAAAGAGGAATGGAAGGGGGGAAAGTACTAGTATAGACTGGATATCCAGCACCTACGTTGGTCGAAAAGGGAAAACAATGACAAACGCAGTATGCACATCTGTAATGAACGGATATTTTGTTTTGGGGGACAAGACTGTAGAAGCAGGACTAGATTTTCTGCGCTCACATAGGGAAAGGTGTCTAAAGATAACAAAACTGGGACCAACACAAATGTGCTCCAGGGTTGTTTGTTCTTTGTTGCAACAGACTGTACATCACCCCAGTACATCAGTAGATGCACATGGTGCTGGTGCCTCCACTGTCCCGTGCAACTCTTTAGCAATTGTTAATCTAAGGCCCTATTTGGTTAAAAACTCCCTAGTCCCTACCTGCTTGGTTCTAGGGACTAAACATGGACTAGAGGTTATTAAATGACATGCTAAAAGACCATGTTACCCCTAGTAATGAACTAATAGAGACAAGGTGCGATGCATGGCAGGGGCAACTGTTGGAAAAAGTCCCAAAAAGACTCTCCCTCGGGGTCTTCTTTCATTAGTCCCAAATGCCCACTTTTAGTCCCTAAAAGTCCCTCCTGTTTGATTTAGATGGAATGACACGGAGTTTTTTTAGTCCCTCCACCAAAATGTCCCTGTAAACAAACACCCTCTAATAATGCCGCTGGAAAATTGATGCAATGCCACAGTTAAAAGAAAACAACATGTTTAACGAATTTTATTGTTAATATAATCTCTCTATTAATATTAATCAATGCCACCATTTGAGAAATGCTACTGTCTTGCTTTCTTTCCCATTTAGATAAGATAGATGCTTCTTTTTGTTGGCTTTTGTGTCATCCATCATTATTGACCACTAGTTGTTTCCTTTGCACCTCTGTGTAAATAGGGTTACCTACTTCACCTTGTTGCCATTGTGACCTTTTGTTGCACTGCACAAAACACTTTTGTTTTAAGAGTGTTTTGTGCAGTTCAACCAAAATTTCACATCGAAAACATTGCGTGATTGCTTGATCTTAGTGGAACTGCACAAGAGGAGATCTTACTTCCTATCCGTGTTGGCAAATTTGGTCCAGATCTTCTTCTTGTGAGTTTTTTGAATTCTGCGTCATGAGAGGTCAGTACTAGCCTTCTTTCACATGATTCTGTAGTGTGCTTTCATATGTTGTCCTACTTGTACGGTAATGTTGCTTGATTTTAGTGAACTGCACAAATGGAGACAAGACTTCCAATCTGTATGTGCACCGTAATATCCCATTGAGGTAAGATAATGATATTTCACAACTGTTGGCCTGTATTTTGCCACTTTCATCATAAAATTAATGTCGTTGTTTAGTGCTATACTTGTGCAACCTAATTGACATGCCAAATCTTACATTGAAGGCGAAGCTTGTCTGTTATTGAACCAAGTGATGAAGGGGAAGAACAAGCGGAAGAAAAACAAAAATCAACTCCCGGTGCTCTAATGAAGCATTGGAACTGTGATGACACAAGTAATGATATAGTTTTGCATCTTAATTCATTGCTATGGCTGGAACGAGCAATTGTTTTGCCACTGATTTGATGCCACTCTTAATGTAATACGTAATTATCTCTACTTGTGCAAACAGGGATCTTGTTTGAAGATACCATATATTTTAGTGGAACTGCACAAGAAGATGTTGGAAACATTAAACTAATCGAGGAGTGTCGGTGTCAAAACCGGCGGATCTCGGGTAGGGGGTCCCGAACTGTGCGTCTAGGCCGGATGGTAACAGGAGGCAAGGAACATGATGTTTTACCTAGGTTTGAGCCCTCTTGATGGAGGTAAAACCCTACGTCCTGCTTGATTAATATTGATGATATGGGTAGTACAAGAGTAGATCTACCACGAGATCAAGGAGGCTACACCCTAAAAGCTAGCCTATGGTATGATTGTTGTATGATGAAGTTGTTCTACAGACTAAGACCCTCCGGTTTATATAGACACCGGAGAGGGTTAGGGTTACACAAAGTCGGTTACAATAGTAGGAGATCTAAATATCCGCATCGCCAAGCTTGCCTCCATGCCAAGGAAAGTCCCATCCGAACACGGGACAAAGTCTTCAATCTTGTATCTTCATAGTCCTGGAGTCCGGCTGAAGATATAGTCCGGCTACCCGGACACCCCCTAATCCAGGACTCCCTCAGTAGCCCCCGAACCAGGCTTCAATGACGACGAGTCCGGCACGCAGATTGTCTTCGGCATTGCAAGGCGGGTTCTTCTCCAAATTCCGTGTACCTGCTAAATAATGTCTGATTTTCATAATGTAGCGCACCTTGGCTTCCACGCCCAACAATGGCCGTCTTCCACGTGTCAAACGAATGAGAAAAGTTGGGGTGTTTTTACATTCACACCCCTAGCCGCATAAACGAGCCGCCTATTTAATGGGATGGGGATTCAGATCCAAACCACACCTTCTCCTCTCCGCGAGTAATCATCAGAGCGCCTCTAGCAAAGGTCCATTCCAACATGGCCCGCCGTCGTAGCTCCTCCTCTCGCCCTTCCAGTCCTAAACCTGGAGACTGGGAGAGGTGCTCCATCCCGCACAGCGAGCTAGTGTCGCTTCGGGCCAAGGGATTTCTCCCTCAGGCCTATATGGTCCCGGTCCGAGATGGACTCGCCACATATAATGGCGGAGAGCAAGCGGAGAGCACCCCCAATCCCTCCAAAGGAGAGCGGGTGTGCCTTGCCCCTTATCTAATAAGAGGACTTGGATTTCCAATTCATCCGTTTCTCCGTGGGCTCCTGGAGTTCTACGGCCTCCAGCTGCACAATCTCACGCCCGGCACTATATTGCATATCGCGGGCTTCGTCGCCCTTTGCGAGCTATTCTTGGGTATTGAGGCTCATTTCGCGCTGTGGAAGAGGTTATTCTGCCTGGTGCCCCGCTCTCAAGAGGGGTCTATATATCAAGTGGGCGGAGCCAAAGTGTGGTGTATCGCCGGGACTGGATATCTATCCGGAACCCTAAAGAAGGCGTCCAAGGACTGGCCTTCGGAATGGTTTTATATAGATGATGTCCCGCTGCCGGATCCTATCCGGGTCGGTTTCCCCAAATTCAACAGTGCTCCCTTAAAGAAACACCTAAGCTGGCGTCCGCGGAGCTCTCAGAGAGAAGGCGACAGGGACGTCCTTCACCTGATGGGCCGGATAAGACTATTGGCTCATTCTGGACTAACCATGATTGGAGTCATGGCCGCATGCATTATGCGGGGGGTGCAGCCGCTTCAATATAGAGGCCACCCCATGTGGGATTTTAACGGGGAGGATGACGCCACCCGTTATGGTCGTAAGGGGCCAGCCTCAGCTGCCGCTCTAGTAAAGATCTTATCCTCTTTGTACAAGGGAGAAGAGGAGGAATTCCTTAGCATCAACCCGCAGGGCGGATTTACTATGTACAACCCTCCGAGTTGGGTAAGTGGACAATTGTGCTTTCCCATCCATTTTATATTCCCATGATTGAATATGTAGTATAACGACTTCAACGCAGGAACTGCTTCAGGAAGTAAAGGATATAAACAGCCGTCCCCCACAGCCCGAGGATCCAGAACGGTCCCTCGATCCGGACTCCGAAGAGGATCCGGACATATCCGTGGAGCTGATCAACGGGGTGTTTCATCAGCTAAGCAAGGACAATACCTTGGTGGCCATTACGGCTGATTACCCAGGGTTAATTCCGGCCTCCCAGGTAACAGAGAGCAAAGTCTCATCCCCTTGAGAAGGAATCCATTCTCACGCATTTCAGTTTTCCTGACAACGACCGTGTTTTGCAGGGGAGGTTTCCGAGGCGGGAGGCTGAACCTGCGGCGGCTAGCCAACGAGGGGCCACAGGGCCCCGTGGGGTAAAAAGGAATGTAGTCCACACTGAGACACCGGCGCAAAGGTATAACGCACCCTCTTTTTCCCTGGTGTTATTCCTTCAGGGCATATTAACGTTTGTGCTATCTTCAGGACGAAGAGACCTCGCTGGACTACATCCAAAGAGGTTGCCAATCGCGCCTCCACCAGCCAGGTTCCAACGCCTGGCCCGGAAGCGAAAACAAACACAAGGCGCGCACCGGACGCTCCTCCAACAAAGGATGCGAACAGGCTGTCTGCCACCAATTCCGAGGTGGAGAGTGCCATGAACCACAGGCGTCGCCGGACAGTTCTTCGCGACGCTTGTTTCTCCCAAGAGGCATTAGATGCCATCAATTCGGGAGATGCGTACCTCCGTGCCGCTCAAAATGGTTTAGCCAGAGCCACAGAGCAATATGTAAAAGTCATACGGGTAAGAAATTTTTTGGTATATATATATATACCAGTAGCCCCTGAGACTTGAAACAGTTAGAGTAACTAATTTAAGGATCATTTGTTATGCAAGTTCTCACAGAGAAGAATACCGTACTGTCCCAGGAACTGGAAGAGTGCAAAGCCCAATTGGAGTGTAACACCCCGGATATGACTTTCCCAATTTGTACTCCAACTCTTGCCGTTTCCGGCGTTAAGTTATTTTATTTTCTCGGGTTCGGGTTTTTGTCTCTGTGTGTTGTTGTCGTTGTCATGCATCTCTTATCATGTCATCATGTGCATTGCATTTGCATACGTGTTCATCTCATGCATTCGAGCTTTTTCCCCGTTGTCCGTTTTGCATTCCGGCGCTTCGTTCTCCTCCGGTGGTCATTTCTACCTTTCTTTCGTGTGTGGGGATTAAACATTTCCGGATTGGACCGAGACTTGCCAAGCGGCCTTGGTTTACTACCGGTAGACCGCCTGTCAAGTTTCGTATCATTTGGACTTCGTTTGATGCTCCAACGGTTAACCGAGGTACCGAAAAGGCCTCATGTGTGTTGCAGCCCAACACCCCTCCAAGTTGGCCCAAAACCCTCTCCATCATCTAGAGCGTTCGATCACGATCGCGTGGCTGAAAACCGCACCTCATTTGGACTCTCCTAGCTCCCTCTACCTATAAAACTAGCCCCTCCTCCGAAATTTCGGGTCTCTCCTTCCTCAAAACCCTAGAAATCCGCTCTCCGCGCGCCGGACGTGTCCGTCGGCGCCGGACGCTTCGCCGCCACCACTCCCGTGCCGCCAAATGTCGCGCCGCCGCCATTCCACCGCGCGCCGCCGCGAGCCCGCGCGGCCCAGATCCGGCCCGCGGGGCCCGAACCGCCCGCCGCCTCCTCGCGCCTGCCTCCTCCCGGCGTCGCTCCTCTCCTTCGACGCCGGCGCCGCCTGCCACTGCATCAAGCCGAGCTCGCCGCCGCAGGGCTCGCCGGTGCCGCCCGCGCCCCGAGGCGACCACCGGAACCCTGCGCGCCCGCGCGGCCGTGGGGGAGCACACCGCCGCCGCCTCTCCCTACCTCGCCGGCGCACCTCCTCGGCCCCCCTCGTTCACTCCGGCGACCTTCCTCCGGTGAGATACAGCGGAGTCCGGTCAACCTCGGTCCGCGTGCCACCGGATCTAGATCTGAGATTTGTCTCGGGTTGACTTTTGCCCGAAACCCTAATCATTTTGCATATTTCATCGTGCTATAACTCCGCATCCGTAGCTCCGTTTTGGGCATATAGCATATCAAAATGTTCATCTCAGAGAGTACATCAGTTCATTCCGTTGCATCATTTTCATTTGAGTTCATCTTGATGCCCGAAATGCTGTTAGAAGAGGGCTACTTGAGATATTTGTCAGATGTGCTACTCCATCTAGATATTTGTCATTTTTGCCATGATTATTGTGTGCATGATATGCCCATGAGCTCTACATATGTTTTGTTAAGGGTTTTGCAATCTTTCCAGAGGTGCAACCCATGTATTTTTATGATGTGTGTGGTGAATAGCACAAGCTTGCAAAGTGAGGCACTAGGTAATTCTGATTTCAGGGACTTAGCATTTCCACTAAGTACTTGAGCTGTTTATCTTATGTTGCCATATGTTCATGTTGTTTCCTAGTGATCCGTGCCTCTTTTGAGGATGATCAGTAAGGATGTTTTGTTAATCTTGTAGTGCTCTATCCATCCATGTCTTTGTTTGCAATTATGGAGGACCCTAGCTTGAGTCAATCGAGATCTACTTTTGCTACTTTGTGAATCTGGGCAGATTGTCTACTTGTTAGCGATTTTGCCGATGATGTTGTAGTTGATCCGTGCATGCTATGCTATTGTTCTTGCCATGTCTAGCTTGCATTTTGTGTATTCTTCATGGGTGTATGCTTAGATTGTCATTACTTGCTCCGTAGTGAGTGCATCGAGCTCATAAACATGCCTACTTGATATCTGTTTTCAGCATGCTCCAGTTTTTACTAAGTCTGAGAACTGATTATCTTTTTGCCATGTTCACCTGCTTGCAATTGTATTTTCTGATCCCTTTTGGCTCAAGGTCACTAAGGGACTTTTGTTAAGCTCTTTGAGTAGCTCTATGCCATGCTTTACGTTGCCATGTTCAGGTCCTGTAGCATATAGTTTTGTTGCTCCGAAGAGTGCTACCCGATCTGAAATTCCAGACAAGTGTTAATTTCACAAAGTCTGAAATCTGTTTGCCATATGCATTTTTGCCATGCTTGTTTGAACCTGTTAATGGATGAATTGGCCGTAGCTCAGTGCTAGACTTTTGTTATGCATCTTGAATGCATCCCTGCCCTGTATTTTTTTGCCATGATTGGGTGCAATAGCATGTTCATCTCATTGTATTTAGATGGCTACTTGCTGTAAATCGCAGACCGGTGTCATATTTGAATCGCTTGCCATTTCCAAACCGTAACTCCGATTCCGGCGTTCTTTATATCGTTTTCAAGCGATTTCATCTCATATTTCCAGTGGCACACTTGGTTTTCCATGTTGATGCCAGGTTCATGCATTCCTTGTCAAATCTTGCATATGCATCCCGCATCGCATCCCGCATAGCATACCATCCTTGCATCATATTGTTTGATCCTTGCACGTGGTTGATTGTGTCCTTGTTGCTTGTTTGTCTTGTTTGGGTAGAGCAGGGAGACAAGTTCGCTAACGAGGAGCCCGTTGAGTTTGCTTTCGAGGATCCAGTCAACTCTGACAACTTTGCAGGCAAGATGATCATACCCTCGAAATCACTACTATCTTTGCTTTGCTAGATGCTCGCTCTTTTGCTATGCCTATGCTACGATGCCTACCACTTTCCTTCAAGCCTCCCAAATTACCATGTCAAACCTCTAACCCACCATGTCCTAGCAAACCGTTGATTGGCTATGTTACCGCTTTGCTCAGCCCCTCTTATAGCGTTGCTAGTTGCAAGTGAAGATTGGAGACCGTTCCTTGTTGGAACATTTATTTAATTGTTGGGATATCATTATATTATCTTGTTATCTTAATGCATCTATACACTTGGTAAAGGGTGGAAGTCTCGGCCTCTCGCCTAGTGTTTTGTTCCACTCTTGCCGCCCTAGTTTTCGTCATATCGGTGTTATGTTCCCGGATTTTGCGTTCCTTACGCGGTTGGGTTATAATGGGAACCCCTTGATAGTTCGCCTTGATTAAAGCTTTTCCAGCAATGCCCAACCTTGTTTTTACCATTTGCTACCTAGCCTCTTTTTCCCTTGGGTTTCCGGAGCCCGAGGGTCATCTTATTTTAAACCCCCCCGGGCCAGTGCTCCTCTGAGTGTTGGTCCAACCTAGAGCCCCTTGCAGCGCCACCTCGGGGAAACTCGAGGGATGGTTTTAGTTGTACGGATTGCTTATCCGATTGTGCCTTGAGAAAGAGATATGTGCAGCTCCTATCAGGATTTGTCGGCACATTCGGGCGGTGTTGCTGGATTAGTTTTAACCTGTCGAAGTGTCTTGAAGAACCGAGGTACCGAGTCTGATCGGAACGTCCGGGAGGAGGTCTATTCCTTCGTTGACCGTGAGAGCTTGTCATGGGCTAAGTTGGGACTCCCCTGCAGGGATTTGAACTTTCGAAAGCCGTGCCCGCGGTTATGGGCAGATGGGAATTTGTTAATGTCCGGTTGTAGACAACTTGAACCTTAATTTAATTAAAAAGAATCAACTGAGTGTGTTACCGTGATGGCCTCTTCTCGGCGGAGTCCGGGAATGGACACGGTGTTGGAGTAATGCTTGCGCAGGTTGTTCTCTAGTTTCTCGCTCGCGCTTTGCCTCCTCTTCTTGCTCTCTTTTGCGAACAGGATAGCCACCATATTTGCTAGTCGCTTGCTGCAGCTCCACATATTTACCTTGCCTTACCTATAAGCTTAAATAGTCTTGATCGCGAGGGTGCGAGATTGCTGAGTCACTGTGGCTCACAGATTACTATTAGACCATATGCAGGGCCTGATGATTCCGCTCCAGATGACGCGCTCGAGCTCAAGTGGGAGTTCGACAAGGACTCTCAACGATATTATGTTTCCTTTCCTGATGATCAGTAGTGGTGCCCTGTTGGGGGTGATTGGGACCGTGTCGCTTGTTGGGTTATCTTTTATTTTGGCACCATAGTCGGGCCATGAGTGTTTGGATGATGTAATGTTATTTATGTACTTGATTGACGTGGCGAGTGTAAGCCAACTATGTTATCTCCCCTTTTATTATCTACATTACATGGGATGTTGTGAAGATTGCCTAACTTGCGACATATGCCTTCAATGCGATTATGCCTCTAAGTCGTGCCTCGACACGTGGGAGATATAGTCGCATTGAGGGTGTTACAAGTTGGTAATCAGAGCCTTCCCCGACCTTAGGAGCCCATTGCTTGATCGTTTTTAGCGGCCGAGTTGTGTCTAGAAAAATGTTTTGAGTCATTTAGGAATTATATATCGGAGAGTTTAGGAATTCTTTTTACTTCCCAGACTCCTCATCGCTCTGGTAAGGCATCCTGACATAGAGTTTTGACTCTTCTCTTCTCAAATTTCACTAAATTTTTTTTAGGATCACGCGGGTATCTTGGAATCGTTCCGATGGTTTTATGATGAGAACATTGTCTTGGTGCCTCCTGTCAGGGGTTTTGTGGAAGTGTCCCGGGGAGTTGAGCTCTGAGGTGTTGTCCTCATAATTTTATCGTTGCAGTTCTGGAATACTTGAGTTTAGTACGCCGACATCGAAAATCTCTTTTATGCAGTTCGTTGGTGAGATAACCTCGACGCCACCCAGTACTGGGGCGGGAGTTCGGGAGTATCGCCATAACTTGTATAACGGATGCTTTTCGAAGGTTGAGGTAGATGGTTTCCGAAGTTTTTCTCGGTTATGTGTTGAAGGATGGATACAGCTGGATGTAGGATTTGCTAGATTTGGGTGAGATATTATGCTTCCCCTGTATCCCCAACACCTGATTGCATAACCGGAAAGGTTCGGGAGTTTCATAGGTGGGAATTCTCGTAGCTCTAGTTCTTCTTCCACGGATATTGGTTTGAGATTGGGATTTCTTACCGATTATTCATTCTTGATCCGTACCTTGTTGATTTATTACTCTACCTGAATTCTGAGTGGCTTCTCAATTTATGGATATGTGACCATTTCAAGAGGAATGCATTCGTTCATTTTGTTCGGATGTGAAGACTTTATGTTGCAATTTTCATTCCGTTGGATTCAGCTTCAATATTTGTCTATCAATGTGCTAATGGATGTCAACCTCTTCAGGATGGCTCCTCCAACGCGCACGACTCCGAATCCTGATCCGCCACCACCTCCACCTCATCCAGAGGCATGGCAAGCTGTGATGGCCGCAACCAATGCAAACACACAGTTGATCATGCAAATTCTCCAAGAGCGCAATCAAGGCAACCAAGGGAACCAAGGCAACTATCAGAATCACTCTGCTACACTCAACCAGTTCCTTGCTAATGGGCCAAAGACTTTCAGCAATTGTGTTGAGGCAACCGATGCTGACGAATGTCTTGTGGATCTGTGCAAGCATTTCGAGTGCAGTAACGTCAAGCCTGAGGACTTTGTCAAGTTCGCTTCCTTCCAACTCAAAGATCAAGCTGCAGAATGGTTCCAGCAGTACAAGGATTCCAGAGGTGGACGTGTTATTACCTGGGATGAATTCCGTCAAGATTTCAGAGCTCACCATATCCCTCAGAGCATGGTTGAAAGCAAGCATGAGGAATTCCGCAACCTGAAGCAAGGCTCTTTGTCTGTCTATGACTACAACAAGTTGTTCCAGAAGCTCGCCCGTTTTGCCAAGCAGGACGTCCTTGATGAGAAGAGCATGATATACCAGTTCAGGGGTGGTCTCAGAGAAGAAATTCAGCTAGCTCTTGTCCTCTTTGAGCCCTTGAGGTACGATGAGTCCTACAACATGGCATTGAAGCAAGAGGCCGCTCAATTGAGGTGTGATGCTTCCAAGAAGCGAGTCAGGGATGCTACTCCTTCTTCCTCTACTCAAGTGGCCAAGCAGCAGAAGTATTGGCTTCCTCCTCCTCCGTTCCGTCAGCCGTATCAGCAGAAGAGCAAAGGTGGCAGTGGATCTTCCCACCTACCCAACCCTGGCTTTCAGAACAAGACTTCGTCTCAAGCTCCAAGATCGAGTGCTCCGTATCACCGTCCGCTTTCAGAGGTCACGTGCAACAAGTGCCAACAGAAGGGTCACTATGCCAACAAGTGTTTCAACCAGAGGCGTCTTCCTCCTCCTCCTCCTATCAGATCGGCAAGTACAGCTGTGGTAAAGCATAACCCCAAGTACGCCAAGGTCAATATGGTGAATGCAACTCAGGCAGAGGATTCATCAGATGTCATCATGGGTAACCTTCGTGTTAATGATATTCCCGCAAGAGTTCTTTTTGACACTGGTGCATCGCATTGTTTCATCTCGAGACCTTTTGCATCTAAGCATGATTTTGTTACTCAAGTGTTGCCGAAACCGTTGGCTATTGTCTCTCCGGCCCATCAAATGACATCTCGAGTATGCGTATCAGATGTCACAATCACTTTGGGTGACTATAAGTTCTTGTCCTCTCCAAATGTTCTGGGTGACTCGGATATTGATCTTATTCTCGGAATGGATTGGCTTTCTAAGCACAAGGCTCAGCTTGATTGTGCAGCCAGGCAGATTCAATTGACTCATTCGTCTGAGGATGTAATTGTCTTTGCCGCTCGTGATGATACTATCCGTCTGTTTTCTCTCAATGAGAAGGGTGAACTCGATGCTATCTCGCAGATTCCAGTCATTTGCGAATATCAAGACGTCTTTCCAGAAGAGCTTCCAGGAATGCCTCCACACCGGCCAGTTGAATTCGTTATTGATCTTGAGCCTGGCACGGAACCAGTGTGCAAGCGTCCTTACAAGCTCGGACCTGAAGAGTTGAAGGAGCTGAAGAAACAACTCGATATTCAAGAGAGAATGGGTCTCATCTGGCCTAGTTCTTCTCCGTGGGGTTGTGGTGTTCTTTTTGTGAAGAAGAAGGATGGAACGGACCGACTCTGTGTTGATTACCGTCCATTGAACAAGAAGACCATAAAGAACAAATACCCACTTCCCAACATCAATGAGCTGTTCGAACAACTCAAAGGTGCCCAAGTATTCTCCAAGCTTGATCTCCGTATGGGTTATCATCAGATTCGAATCCATGAGCAAGATATTCCCAAGACGGCTTTCAGGACAAGCTACGGTTCATATGAATACACTGTCATGTCTTTTGGCCTCATCAACGCTCCTCCGACGTTCTCTCGAATGATGAACTTCATCTTCAACGCCTACACCAATGACTTCGTTTTGGTCTATCTCGACGACATTCTGGTTTTCTCGAAGAACAAGGAAGATCATGCCAAGCACTTGCGTTTGGTTCTCGATAAGTTGAGGGAACACAAGTTCTACGCCAAGTTCTCCAAGTGCGAATTTTGGCTCGATGAGGTTCTTTATCTTGGTCATATCATCTCTGCCAAGGGAATCGCAGTGAATCCTGAGAAGGTGTCTGCAATTGTGAATTGGGAACCTCCTCAGAACGTGAAGCAACTCCGTAGCTTCCTCGGTCTCGCAAGCTATTGCCGAAGATTCGTTGAAAACTTTTCTAAGATCGCGAAGCCTCTCTCAAATCTTCTCCAGAAGCACGTCAAGTACGTTTGGTCTCCGGAGTGTGACATTGCTTTCAACACTTTGAAAGAGAAATTGATCACTGCTCCAGTTCTAACTCCGCCTGATGAATCCAAGCCGTACGAGGTCTTTTGTGATGCCTCTCTCCAAGGTCTTGGCGCAGTGTTGCTGCAAGAGAAGAAAGTTGTTGCTTATACCTCTCGCCAGTTCAAGCCCAATGAGAAGAACTACCCCACTCATGATCTCGAGTTGGCGGCAGTTGTGCATGCTCTTTTGACTTTGAGACATCTCTTATTGGGAAGAAAAGTGGACATCTTCACTGACCACAAGAGTCTCAAGTACATCTTCACTCAGCCTAATCTTAACCTCAGGCAAACTCGATGGGTCGAAATGATTCAAGAGTATAATCCGAGTATCGAGTATACTCTAGGCAAGGCCAATGTGATTGCTGACGCATTGAGCAGGAAGGCTTATTGCAACAGTCTTATTCTCAAGCCTTATCAACCCGAGCTTTGTGAAGCTTTCCGCAAACTTAATCTGCAAGTTGTTCCTCAAGGTTTCCTCGCCAACCTTCAAGTCTCTCCTACCTTGTAAGACCAGATCCGCCAAGCCCAGCTTCTTGATGCTATGGTGAAAAAGGTGAAGATTGGGATTGCCAAGAGTCAACTCAAGTACAAGTGCTACCGCCTTGATGACAAGGATACTCTCTTCTTCGAGGATCGTATTGTTGTACCCAAAGGTGACCTCCGTAAAGTGATCATGAATGAGGCTCACAATTCTCTCCTCTCCATCCACCTAGGAGTACGAAGATGTATCAGGACCTCAAGCAGGCTTATTGGTGGACTCGAATGAAGCGAGAGATTGCTCAATTCGTGAATGAGTGTGATGTCTGCAGAAGAGTGAAGGCAGAACACCAAAGGCCAGCGGGTCTCCTCCAACCTCTTGCCATTCCAGAATGGAAGTTTGACCACATTGAGATGGACTTCGTGACTAGGTTTCCAAAGTCCAAACGTGGCAATGATGCTATATTCGTTGTCATCGACAAACTCACCAAAGTGGCTCACTTTCTGCCTATTAAAGAGTCAATCACTGCAGCTCAATTGGTGGAACGCTATACCTCTCGAATTGTCTCTCTGCACGGTAGTCCACAAGTGATCTCTTCAGACCGTGGCAGCATCTTTACCTCCAAGTTTTGGGATTCTTTTCAGAAGGCCATGGGCACCAACATCCGCTTCAGCACAGCTTTCCATCCTCAAACTAGCGGTCAAGTCGAGCGTGTCAACCAGATTCTTGAAGATATGCTCAGGGCTTGTGTGATCTCCTTCGGCATGAAGTGGGAGGATTGTCTTCCTTATGCTGAATTCTCCTACAACAACAGTTTTCAAGCAAGTTCGGGCAAGGCCCCATTTGAAATTCTGTATGGCAGGAAGTGTCGTACCCCTCTCAACTGGTCCGAAACCGGTGAACGTCAGCTTTTGGGAAATGACTTAATCAAAGAGGTAGAGGAAATGTGCAAAGTCATTCAAGATAACCTCAAAGCAGCCCAATCCCGCAAGAAGAGCTACTATGACAGTAAGCATCGTGATTTGGCTTTCGAGATCGGAGATCATGTTTACCTCCGCGTCTCTCCTATGAAAGGTACTCGTCGCTTCGGTATCAAAGGGAAGCTTGCCCCCAGATACGTGGGAACTTTCAAGATTGTCAGCAAGAAAGGCGATCTCGCCTATCAACTCGAGCTTCCTTCAAACTTTGCAAATGTTCATGATGTGTTCCATGTCTCTCAGCTTCGAAAGTGCTTCAAGACTCCTGACCGCACCATCAACTTCGAGGACATTGAGCTCCAAGAAGATCTTTCCTATCGTGAGCACCCCGTTGCTATTCTGGAAGAGACTGAACGCAAGACTCGCAACAAGTCAATCAAATTCCTCAAAGTCAAGTGGTCACACCATTCCGACCATGATGCTACCTAGGAACGCGAGGATCACCTCCGTTCTGAGTACCCGGCGTTCTTTCAGTCCTAGATCTCGGGACGAGATCCTTTCGTAGTGGTGGAGTGTTGTAACACCCCGGATATGACTTTCCCAATTTGTACTCCAACTCTTGCCGTTTCCGGCATTAAGTTATTTTATTTTCTCGGGTTCAGGTTTTTGTCTCTGTGTGTTGTTGTCGTTGTCATGCATCTCTTATCATGTCATCATGTGCATTGCATTTGCATACGTGTTCATCTCATGCATTCGAGCTTTTTCCCCATTGTCTGTTTTGCATTCCGGCGCTTCGTTCTCCTCCGGTGGTCATTTCTACCATTCTTTCGTGTGTGGGGATGAAACATTTCCGGATTGGACCGAGACTTGCCAAGCGGCCTTGGTTTACTACCGGTAGACCGCCTGTTAAGTTTTGTATCATTTGGACTTCGTTTGATGCTCCAACGGTTAACCGAGGGACCGAAAAGGCCTCGTGTGTGTTGCAGCCCAACACCCCTCCAAGTTGGCCCAAAACCCTCTCCATCATCTAGAGCGTTCGATCACGATCGCGTGGCCGAAAACCGCACCTCATTTGGACTCTCCTAGCTCCCTCTACCTATAAAACTAGCCCCTCCTCCGAAATTTCGGGTCTCTCCTTCCTCAAAACCCTAGAAATCCGCTCTCCGCGCGCCGGACGTGTCCGTCAGCGCCGGACGCTTCGCCGCCAAGTGTGGCGCTGCCGCCATTCCACTGCGCGCCTCCACGGGCCCGCGCGGCCCAGATCCGGCCCATGGGGCCCGAACCGCCCGCCGCCTCCTCGCGCCTGCCTCCTCCTGGTGTCGCTCCTCTCCTTCGATGCCGGCGCCGCCCGCCACCGCATCGAGCCGAGCTCGCCGCCGCATGGCTCGCCGGCGCTGCCCGCGCCCCGAGGCGACCACCGGAACCCTGCGCGCCCACGCGGCTGTGGGGGAGCACACCGCCGCCGCCTCTCCCTACCTCGCCGGCGCACCTCCTCGCCCCCCCCCCTCGTTCACTCCGACGACCTTCCTCCTCCGGCGAGCTACAGTGGAGTCCGGTCAACCTTGGTCCGCGTGCCACTGGATCTAGATCTGAAATTTGTCTCGGGTTGACTTTTGCCCGAAACCCTAATCATTTTGCATATTTCATCGTGCTATAACTCCGCATCCGTAGCTCCGTTTTGGGCATATAGCATATCAAAATGTTCATCTCAGAGAGTACATCATTTCATTCCATTGCATAATTTTCATTTGAGTTCATCTTTATTCCCGAAATGTTGTTAGAAGAGGGCTACTTGAGATATTTGTCAGATCTGCTACTCCATCTAGATATTTGTCATTTTTGCCATGATTATTGTGTGCATGATATGCCCATGAGCTCTACATATGTTTTGTTAAGGGTTTTGCCATCTTTCCAGAGGTGCAAACCATGTATTTTTATGATGTGTGTGGTGACTAGCACAAGCTTGCAAAGTCCTTGAGCTATTTATCTCATGTTGCCATATGTTCATGTTGTTTCCTAGTGATCCGTGCCTCTTTTCAGGATGATCAGTAAGGATGTTTTGTTAATCTTGTAGTGCTCTATCCATCCATGTCTTTGTTTGCAATTATGGAGGACCCTAGCTTGAGTCAATCGAGATCTACTTTTGATACTTCGTGAATCTGGGCAGATTGTCTACTTGTTAGCAATTTTGCCGATGATGTTATAGTTGATCCGTGCATGCTATGCTATTGTTCTTGCCATGTCTAGCTTGCATTTTGTGTATTCTTCATGAGTGTATGCTTAGACTGTCATTACTTGCTCCGTAGTGAGTGCATCGAGCTCGTAAACATGCCTACTTGATATCTGTTTTCAGCATGCTCCAGTTTTCACTAAGTCTGAGAACTGATTATGTTTTTGCCATGTTCACATGCTTGCAATTGTATTTTCTGATCTCTTTTGGCTCAAGGTCACTAAGGGACTTTTGTTAAGCTCTTTGAGTAGCTCTATGACATGCTTTACGTTGCCATGTTCAGGTCCTGTAGCATATAGTTTTGTTGCTCCGAAGAGTGCTACCCGATCTGAAATTCCAGACAAGTGTTAATTTCACTAAGTCTGAAATCTGTTTGCCATGTGCATTTTTGCCATGCTTGTTTGAACCTGTTAATCGATGAATTGGCCATAGCTCAGTGCTAGACTTTTGTTAAGCATCTTGAATGCATCCCTTCCGTGTATTTTTTTGCCATGATTGGGAGCTATAGCATGTTCATCTCATTGCATTTAGATGGCTACTTGCTGTAAATCGCAGACCGGTGTCATATTTGAATCGCTTGCCATTTCCAAACCGTAACTCCGATTCCGGCGTTCTTTATATTGTTTTCAAGCGATTTCATCTCATATTTCCAGTGGCACACTTGGTTTTCCAAGTTGAGGCCAGGTTAATGCATTCCTTGTCAAATCTTGCATATGCATCCCGCATCGCATCCCGCATAGCATACCATCCTTGCATCATATTGTTTGATCCTTGCACGTGGTTGATTGTGTCCTTGTTGATTTTTAGTCTTGTTTGGGTAGAGCCGGGAGACGAGTTCGCTAACGAGGAGCCCGTTGAGTTTGCTTTCGAGGATCCAGTCAACTCTGACAACTTTGCAGGCAAGATGATCATACCCTCAAAATCACTACTATCTTTGCTTTGCTAGATGCTCGCTCTTTTGCTATGCCTATGCTACGATGCCTACCACTTGCCTTCAAGCCTCCCAAATTGCCATGTCAAACCTCTAACCCACCATGTCCTAGCAAACTGTTGATTGGCTATGTTACCGCTTTGCTCAGCCCCTCTTATAGCGTTGCTAGTTGGAGGTGAAGATTGGAGACCGTTCCTTGTTGGAACATTTATTTACTTGTTGGGATATCATTATATTATCTTGTTATCTTAATGCATATATACACTTGGTAAAGGGTGGAAGGCTCGACCTCTCGCCTAGTGTTTTGTTCCACTCTTGCAGCCCTAGTTTTCGTCATATCGGTGTTATGTTCCCGGATTTTGCGTTCCTTACGCGGTTGGGTTATAATGGGAACCCCTTGATAGTTCGCCTTGATTAAAGCTTTTCCAGAAATGCCCAACCTTGGTTTTACCATTTGCCACCTAGCCTCTTTTTCCCTTGGGTTTCCGGAGCCCGAGGGTCATCTTATTTTAAACCCCCCTAGGCCAGTGCTCCTCTGAGTGTTGGTCCAACCTAGAGCCCCTTGCAGCGCCACCTCGGGGAAACTCGAGGGCTGGTTTTAGTTGTACGGATTGCTTATCCGATTGTGCCCTGAGAAAGAGATATGTGCAGCTCCTATCGGGATTTGTCGGCACATTCGGGCGGTGTTGCTGGATTAGTTTTAACCTGTCGAAGTGTCTTGAAGAACCGAGGTACCGAGTATGATCGGAACGTCTCGGGAGGAGGTCTATTCCTTCGTTGACCGTGAGAGCTTGTCATGGGCTAAGTTGGGACTCCCCTGCAGGGATTTGAACTTTCGAAAGTCGTGCCCACGGTTATGGGCAGATGGGAATTTGTTAATGTCCGGTTGTAGACAACTTGAACCTTAATTTAATTAAAAAGAATCAACTGAGTGTGTTACCGTGATGGCCTCTTCTCGGCGGAGTCCGGGAAGTGGACACGGTGTTGGAGTAATGCTTGCACAGGTTGTTCTCTAGTTTCTCGCTCGCGCTTTGCCTCCTCTTCTCGCTCTCTTTTGCGAACAGGATAGCCACCATATTTGCTAGTCGCTTGCTGCAGCTCCACATATTTACCTTGCCTTACCTATAAGCTTAAATAGTCTTGATCGCGAGGGTGCGAGATTGCTGAGTCCCTGTGGCTCACAGATTACTGTTACACCAGATGCAGGGCCTGATGATTCCGCTCTAGATGACGCGCTCGAGCTCAAGTGGGAGTTCGACGAGGACTCTCAACGATACTATGTTTCCTTTCCTGATGATCAGTAGTGGTGCCTTGTTGGGGGTGATTGGGACCTTGTCGGATGTTGGGTTATCTTTTATTTTGGTGCCGTAGTCGGGCCTTGAGTGTTTCGATGATGTAATGTTATTTATGTACTTGATTGACGTGGCGAGTGTAAGCCAACTATGTTATCTTCCCTTTTATTATCTACATTACATGGGATGTTGTGAAGATTGCCTAACTTGCGACATATGCCTTCAATGCGATTATGCCTCTAAGTCGTGCCTCGACACGTGGGAGATATAGTCGCATCGAGGGTGTTACAAGGAGGCCGCACTAGCCGCGGCAGGGGAGCCCAAAGAGACCCCCTCTGGTAAGATACACTTCGAAAGATTAGTATCTTGCGAAGTGCGGCGTGGGTGTAAATCTGGCAAATCATATTGCAGATGGCGCCGGACTGGATCCGGAGAGGCAACAACTCTTATGCCGGCTAAAGGCCGGTGAGAGTATGCTGACAAGGGTGAGGCGGGAGAAGAATGATCTTCAAGATGCCAACACCAAGCTGGACATTGAACTTAAAGATGTTAGAGGCCAGCTGTCGGACTCCACTAAGGAGAATCAGCGGCTTCGACACGGCATATTTAGTAAGTGCTTAAGCGAATCTTTGAAAGAAAAGAGTTCAGCGAGGAAGTCGACTAACAGAGTAATGTCTGTAGGTATGCTAACGGGTCGTCCTGCAGAGGAGATGCCCGGTTCTACGGGTGACCTTCTTCCCGAGCTCTCGCAACTGCACGAGCGAGTTCGGCAGGCGATGCGAGGCGTTGCCCAAGCCTTATGGCCTTCCCACTCCATGCCCGAGGGCCTTGGAGAGCTTTCGGAGAAGCTTAAGGGAGCTCGGCGGCACTTCCGGTTGTGGAAGATATTGGCCTGCCGACAAGGCGCTAGGGAGGCCTGGGCCATGGTGAATACGCGGTACATGAAGTCTGACCCAAACCACATGGCCGAGGTCGGACCTGTGGGGCCTAATGGGAAGGAGATCCCTGTAAGCTTAGTGTACGGCCAAGTAGAATTGGCCGCCAAGTATTCCCAGTAGGACTGTAAGTTAGACAGCCTGTTAGATGGTATTGAAGAGGAATACAATCAGTCAGTGTGACTATGTAATTTTTAATTGACATGTGTAATGCCTTCTAGCCAGATTGTAGATCGTTTGTCGTTGCCGACCTTTTCGCTTCAACCTCAGGACCTGACGGTCCGGAGTGTGTCCGAATACCCTACCGGTTATGTAAGAACCGGGGTATGCATGGAGACCAGGCATAGGGGTCATTAGTGCTTTATCAGACAAGTGCCCAACTAGTTATGTTATATTACATGGTTAGTAAGAAACATCTTCCAGAGAGAATAGTTCCGTTAGGGGTTCCTTTCTCTGGGAGGCATGCCCTAAAGTGCATGTCCGGACTGCAAACACAGGAAAATCATCTGGGGGCATATATATATATATATATATATATAAGGTCATCTTTTAGTTCATCGACCGAATATTCCCTTAAGAACGCTAGCTTTCGGCTTCACCCAGTCTAAGGTACACATCCGGCTGATCCGGCAGTAACAATCGCAGAGGTGCTCCCTTTACCACCTAGCCGAACAATCGGGAACGTAGGGGTAAGCACAGGAGCCAGGCAACCCAGCTTGGCCAAAACTTAAGTCATATCGATGCATATAATGGTGAAGAAAAGGTGCATGCGGAAGTTTGACACATGTGGTGGGCATGAAGCCCGTATAAATAAGCTTCTGTTAAAGAAGCCCCCAGGTTTAATGAGCGCGAGTAGCACGTCACTTGAGGATCCTTTAAGGACTATAAAAGAAAAGGGGGGAAGGAGAGAAATGTAAGACAGAAAATGTAAAAAATGGACAGAGGAAGGAGACAAACACAGAGTCCGGCGCTAGGCATAGAATCTTCAGAGATGGGCTGCATTCCATGGGTTCGGCTCGAGTCGGTTATCCGACGCATCTCGCAGGCGGTATGCTCCACCAGTCAGGACTTGGTCGATTATGAAGGGACCTTCCCACTTGGGCTTCAGCTTGTCCTTTTTCTTGTCCGGCAGGCGTAGAACTAATTCGCCAACGTTGTAGTTTTTGGCCCGCACTTCTCTGCTTTGATATCTTCGAGCCTGCTGTTGATAGAATGCGGAACGGGCTTTTGCCACGTCGCGCTCCTCCTCTAAGGCGTCCAAACTGTCCTGCCAATCGAGCTCGGCTTCCCTTTCTTCATACATGCGCACTCGAGGTGAGTCATGAATTATGTCGCAGGGCAAGACTGCCTCTGCGCCGTACACCATAAAAATGGTGTGTATCCGGTGGTGCGATTCGGCGTGGTCCGCAGCCCCCAGAGTATGGAGTCGAGCTCCTCTCTACCTAGTGCGTGTTAGATTCCTTGAGGGACCGCACTAATCTGGGTTTGATGCCGCTCATGATGAGACCATTTGCACGTTCGACCTGACCGTTAGTTTGTGGGTGATAGACGGAAGCATAATCGAGCTTGATGCCCATGTTTTTGCACCAAAGTTTTACCTCATCGGCCGTAAAGTTCGTGCCGTTATCGGTAATGATGCTGTGGGGGACTCCATAATGGTGTACGACCCTGGATATAAAGTCTATCATAGGTCCGGATTCGGCCATCTTAACAGGCTTGGCTTCTATCCATTTGGTGAACTTATCCACCATGACCAGTAAGTATTTTTTCTTGTGGGTTCCGCCTTTAAGGGGTCCCACCATGTCAAGCCCCCAGACCGCGAAAGGCCAAGTGATGGGCATAGTTTGGAGGGCGGTGGGTGGCATATGGCTTTGGTTTGCAAAAAGCTGGCAACCGGCGCATCGTTGGACCATGTCCTGAGCGTCCGTCCGGGCCGTCAGCCAATAAAAGCCTGTACGGAAAGCCTTGCTTACAAGGGACCGGGCTGCGGCGTGATGGCCACTGAGTCCGGCATGAATTTCAGCCAGCAGGTTCCGCCCTTCCTCTTTGGAGATGCACCTTTGAAGGACTCTGGTAGTGCTTTTCTTATAAAGTTCTCCCTCATGGACTTTATAGGCTTTAGATCACCGCACTATACAACATGCCTTGTTTTGGTCCTCTAGGAGTTCCTGCCTAGTAAGGTAGGCTAGGAATGATTCTGTCCACGGGGCGATAACGGCCATTAGTACGTGGGCTGAGGTTGTGATTTCATTGGCAGAGCCTCTGATTATGTCAGATTGTTCGCCGTCGGACAGTGCGGTTGGGTCCGGGCTAATATTGCCATGTTCCCCTTCCCATACTACGGATGGCTTGAACAGCCTTTCTAGGAAGATGTTGGGGGGGACCGCATCATGTTTTGCGCCGATGCGTGCCAGGACGTCTGCCGCCTGATTGTTTTCTCGGGCTATATGGTGAAATTCGAGCCCCTTAAACCGAGCTGACATTTTGAGGACGGCTGTAGGATCAAAAGTATGTCTAGAGGGGGGGTGATTAGACTACTTGACCAAATAAAAACTTAACCTTTTCCCAATTTTAGTTCTTGGCAGATTTTAGCTATTGTAGGACAAGTCAAGCAATCATCACACAATTCAAGCAAGCATGCAAAGAGTATATTGGCAGCAGAAAGTAAAGCATGCAACTTGCAAGAATGTAAAGGGAAGGGTTTGGAGAATTCAAACGCAATTGGAGACATGGATGTTTTTCCCGTGGTTCGGATAGGTGGTGCTATCCTACATCCACATTGATGGAGACTTCAACCCACAAAGGGTAACGGTTGCGAGAGTCCACGGAGGGCTCCACCCACATAGGGTAACGGTTGCGCGAGTCCACAAAGGGCTCCACCCACAAAGGGTCCACGAAGAAGCAACCACCCACAAAGGGTCCACGAAGAAGCAACCTTGTCTATCCCACCATGGCCATCGCCCACACAGGACTTGCCTCACTAGCGGTAGATCTTCATGAAGTAGGCGATCTCCTTGCCCTTACAAACTCCTTGGTTCAACTCCACAATCTTGTCGGAGGCTCCCAAGTGACACCTAGCCAATCTAGGAGACACCACTCTCCAAGAAGTAACAAATGGTGTGTAGGTAATGAACTCCTTGCTCTTGTGCTTCAAATGATAGTCTCCCCGACACTCAACTCTCTCTCATAGGATTTGGATTTTGTGGAAAGAAGATTTGAGTGGAAAGCAACTTGGGAAGGCTAGAGATCAAGATTCATATGGTAGGAATGGAATATCTTGGTCTCAACACATGAGTAGGTGGTTCTCTCTCAGAACATATGAGTTGGAATTGTGTATGTGTTTTGATGGCTCTCTCCACGAATGAAGAGGAGGTGGAGGGGTATATATAGCCTCCACACAAAATCCAACCGTTACACACAGTTTTCCAATCTCGGTGGGACCGAATCAACAAACTCGGTCGGACCGAAAATGTAAACCTAGTGACCATTAGAGATTTTCGGTGGGACTGACATGCAACTCGGTAGGACCGATATGGTTGGGGTTTGGGCATAACGTAATCTCGGTGAGACCGATTACACAAACTCGGTGAGACCGAATTTGGTAATTAGCTAACCAGAGAGTTGGTCAGGCAAACTTGGTGGGACCGATTTGCTCTTTCGGTGAGACCGAAAAGTTACAAAAGGGAAACACTGAATTTACATTGCAATCTCGGTGGGACCGATTCGCTCTTTCGGTGAGACCGAAAAGTTACGAAAGGGAAACAGAGAGTTTGCAATCCCATCTCAGTGAGACCGAGATCCCTATCGGTAGAACCGAATTGCTAGGGTTTGGCAGTGGCTTATGACAAGTGAAACTCGGTGGCGCCGGATAGAAAGAATTGGTAGGACCGAGTTTGGCTTAGGGTTTAGGTCAAATGTGGATATGGGAAAGTAGCTGAGGATTTTGGAGCATATCGTTAAGCACATGAAGCAAGAGGCTCATTAAGCAACACCTCATCCCTCCTTGATAGTATTGGCTTTTCCTAAAGACTCAATGTGATCTTGGATCACTAAAATATGAAATGAAGAGTCTTGAGCTTTTGAGCTTGAGCCAATCCTTTGTCCTTAGCATTTTGAGGGTTCCACTTTCACATCCATGCCATGCCAATCATTGAGCTTTCCTGAAATAATCATCTTGGAATAGCATTAGCTCAATGAGCTATATGTTGTTGTGAATTACCAAAACCACCTAGGGATAGTTGCACTTTCAATCTCCCCCTTTTTGGTAATTGATGACAACATATAGATCAAAGCTTCGACAAATGATAATGAGCATGAAATATTTCGTTGCTTTGAGAAGTATGTGATAAGTAAGAGCTCCCCCTAAATTTGTGCATATTTAAAATTTGCTTTGGACTGCAAATGCACAGGAGTTAGAGTCATGGGTTACTCTTCCATGTCACATACATCTTGGTGGAGCGCTTAAAATGATAAGAATGAAATACATGCACTCATCACCAAGAATAGTGAATGATCACATAAGATAGATAAGATAATAGCATTAAACAAGCATTAAGTGTAGCTTATGATCAAACACATGATCATCAATGTCTCACAAATAATGACGTAGTATCTCAAGCACTCAAAAGCAAACAAAGTTCGAAAAACCACCAAATAAAGCAAGAGAGAAAAAAGCAACACTCTCTCTCTCTCTCAGCCTATGATCTATACATTTTTCTCCCCCTTTGGCAACAAGTTACCAAAAAGTTCCTAGAAAATGCATAGTGCTAGATCGACGCTCAGGCTTGATCTTCAGGTGGTGGTGGAGTCCGGATCACTCCAAGGACGAAGGCTTCTATAGACGCTGAAGTAGACGCTAGAGTTGGAGCTGAAGTAGATGCTGGAGCTGGTGGAACTGAGGCTGTAGCTGGTGCAGAAGTGGTGGCTCTGGTGTCAGCAACTGGCACGGCAGACGACCTCGGACCTCGTGGCACTCTCGCAAAGGCATTAGTTGTAGTCCTACCTCTCCTCTCCTGCATGTCATCCTGGAGGTGCTCCACTGCAGTCTGAATCTCTGTCACCTTGACATCCAAGTCATAGAACTTTTGTTCCATGATTCTCTCTAGGCTTGCCTGGTTCTGAGTTAGGGTGGCTAGTCCTTTCTCAATCCGCAGGGTGGATGCAATCAGGTAACCAAACTGCTCTTGTTTAGTTTTCAAGAAATACTCAGATGCCTCCTCTTGAGTTGGCATCTTGGCAGCTTTCTCCTTCCTTGCCTTCTCCTTCTTTGCTTGTGCTTGAACTGATGATGGCTCATTCTCAGTCATTACAACTTGATTGTCCTCAAAATCTGGACAGATGGGCAGGTGTTCCTTGTCCAATAAGTATATGCCCGTGCCCATCTTTGAGTTAATGAGCTCCTGAATTTGTGGGGCATACCCACAGCTCCTCTTCTGGTCTGCTGTAGTCCTCTTGATTGTTTCTACTATGAGGCTCATCACCTTGAACTTCTGTGGCACATCAAATACATGAAGCAAATTGATTGCATGGCCTCTGATCATCTTGTGATCTCCAGACTTGGGCAACAAGGTGTGCCTCAGTATCCAATTGATTGTTGGCAGCCCTGACAGAAGATAATGCACAGACCCAAACTTGAAAGTATCAAGAGCTTCATTTGGAATTTCCTTGTACATATTGGACATAGAGTTGTGGTCCATCTTCTTCTTGGCATGAATGTCCAAGTGATCTGCTTGCTCCTCTGGGGCATTGATCAACTTTGCCCATTCCTCAACAGTTGATTGGTACCTCGTACCTTCAGACATCCATGTGATCCTTCCATCTGGGTAGAAGTGTGCTATGGAGTAGAATTGCATGATTAGCTCCTCGTTCCACTTTGCGAGCTTCTGCCCAACAAAGTCTGCAACTCCACACGCACTAAAGCTGTCATACACTCCAGGGTAGTGTTCCTCATTTTCCTTCATGTACTCCCAATCAACCCATCTCATGTCACAAACAATTGGCTTCTTATCAAGCAGCATTGTCTCATAGAAGTCTTGCTGTTCCTTGGTGTGAAATCTGTATTCCACAGCAGTCCTCCTCCTTGAAGCATACAGATCTGCTTCTCTCCACTTCCTGAGCCCTGAGTCTCTCCTGAGCTTCATATCCTCAGCCACAGGATGAGCATCATTGTGGTCTGGGATCTTGGGCTTGAGTTTTCTGAGAACTTGCTCTTCATCCTCTTCTTCGGCAGCTTCAGGCACTGGGGCCTTGTTCTTCTCAGCAGCAGGTATGCTCCTTGTATTTCTCTTTGGTGCTGTCTTGACCTTTGATGCAGCCTTGGGCTTAGATGCAGTAGCCCCTGATTTGATAGCATCACCCATTAGCTTGGGTGCCTTAGGTGCTGGTGCAGCAACCTCTTCTTCCTCTTCCTCTTCCATGATGGAAGCCTTTCCAAGCACTCTGGCTACGGTCTTCTTTACCCTTTCCTTCCTCTTCTTGCCTTCAGCAGCAACTGGCTCTTTGGGTGTAGGCTTTTCAGTTGAAGCTCTAGCCTTTGACATAGGCTGCCTGCCTGCTGGCCTTTTGATCTTTAAGCCTGGCTTTGTGCCCTGTGCTGGCTCAACTCTCTTTGATGTGGCCTCTTCCTCTTCCACATAATCTTCATCTTCAGAATCTGGAGTTCTCTTCTTCCTCTATCTAGTGGCAGCTTTTGGCAGATTGCTTGGGGTACTTCTGCTGCCATCATCTGAAGAGCTGGAGGGACTAGTGCCCTCACTCATCACCACTTGCTGTTCTGACACATTCTGGCTATCACTCTGATCAGACATGTTGCAAACTCTGACTACTGACCCTGTGAATAGTTTATAGATGAGGTAGAGTGGATGAGCATCACAAAATGCAGAGATTTTTGCAAAAAGAATGATCCAAAATCTTAGTTTTAGTTTCCCACTGAAATCATCTCGGATCTACCGATTTTTAAACTCGGTGATACCGAAGTAGTTTTGGCACCTAAACTAGTGAACTCGGTCAGACCGAGTCATAGTTCGGTGGCACCGAGACTGCTAGGGTTTCACAGAGTTCCAAAATCGGTCACACCGATAAGTAATTCTCAGTCAGACCGAGTCTCACTTGTGCAATGGCATAAGCCAAATCGATGGGACCGAGTTTTTCAACTCGGTGGGTCCGAGATGGTTTCGGCGGAAACCTAACCCTAAAATTTTCGAATCAAACCTAATCTACAAAAGCATTGACTGGATAGGAGTGTTTCAATCGTGGCAAGAGTCATGATGATCACAATGTGCTAGGAATCAGATTGGAGAATAGCACAAAGATTGAGTCCATACCCTAGTTCGGCGGAGACTCGCTATGGCGGCAACGGTGGGGTAGAATTCCCGTTGACGGCGACGGAGACCAGCGACTGGAGGCGGCTGGCGGCGAGGAGACGATCCGGAGACCACGTTGGCAGAGCAGGCTATCGCACAGGCGAAGGGGTTCGGAGAAATTTCCAAATTTTTGCCTGTGACTATATATAGCCCGACCCTGTCGGTGTGACCGAGTGGAACAACTCGGTGGCACCGAGATTCATAACTGCATGCAGTTACTGAAACTCGGTGTGACCGAAATGTTCAAATCGGTTGCACCGAGATCGAAAACCGAGATCAACTTAATGATCTCAGGTAGGACCGAAAGTGGGGTATCGGCCAGACCGAGAATCATAAAGAGGTTTTGGAAGTTTAAGTCTATGACGAATCGGGGACTCCGAGCGCTCCTCACACAGAGTGGTTCGAATCTGACTTGATCAAATTTTGTGATGCAGCATGAATAGAGTTTGAGACGAGAAAAGCATAGATAGCTAGAGGAGGTTCTTAGGCACTCTTGTCCATCCACTTGGCAAAAGGAAATAAAGCCAAAAAATCAAAACAACAAGTGGATGTCCTCGAATGAGTAAAATATGCAACCAGCACGCTCACACAATAAGATGGCAAATGAAATATGTGACAAGGCATGCACAACCAATTCTAGCATCTATCAAGCAATTTGCGATGACTAGGTCATCTATATATGAGTATATTGACTTAGGAGTCAAGTGAGAACACTTGATCATAGGTCATACTCATCGTTTAAGCTCAAGTGGGGTTACCACTTTTACATAAAGCATTGTTGTGTTCACATCTTTAGAGTTGCTTTAGCTCAAGTCTAAGAGTAAAGCTCCCCCTAGATGTGATATCCCCCCTAAGAGGGATGAACTAACCTTGGGTTTTGTCGATGACGACTTCATGTAGATGTTGAAGATGTGGACGCTCAATGTTGATGTAGATCGCTTGGAGCTATCCATTTGAGTGAATTGCACTTTCAATACCTACATGGGTTAGTCCCACAAGGAACAAACAAGGATATCCATAGACATAGAGTGATGCACACACAAGATGATGTCCATGAAAACTTTTAGGTTACCTTGTCCCTTGTCTTACCAACAAGAGGGTTTGTGACTCCTTGAACTAGTGCAAGATGTGGAAGTTGATTGCACTTGTTCTTGCCAAAATGATAAGAGTGAAGTATGTTGGCGGAGTCACCCTCAAGAACTCTCTAGTTCTTCTTCTTTTGGATCCACATCATCTTGATGGGAATCCTTGGAGTTGTAGTCGTACTTGATGAAGTGGAACTTGAAGTAGTCTTGGGAATCCACTTGACTAAGGTCTTAGGAGCTTCTTCAAATGCGTCAATTTCCTCTTTAGCTTGTCCTTCCCTTTTTGCTTGTAGTCTTGTGGTGGAAGATCATCTTGAGCTTGTGTCCCCTTGAAAGAAGTATCATACTTCTCTTGTTGAGGAACAAACTTAGTCTTGGGGTATTGATCTTCTTCCCACTCAACTCCATTGGCATTGAACTTTCGTTCAAAACCAACACCTTGATTCTTCCGGTGCATTCCTTGCTTGTGCACAATTTCCTCGAATTTCTTACTCCCGCAAGGCTTTTGTACACTCCTTTCTCTATAATTCCCTTCAATAAGCTATTTTCTTGCTCAAGTGTAACTTGGCTAAGAGAATCATTAGTGGAATCAAGAGAACTACTAGAAGCAATAATATTGGATTTAGCATGATCATTGTTACTACTAGAGGAAGAATCTTTCTTGTTCTTGTTACTAGACTTGACTTGAGGCATGTAAGTGGATAAGAGTAAACGCTTGGCAATGTAAGAAGAACTTTTCTTGCGGAGATCATCATTGATTGCTTTTAAGAACTCATGCTCCTGCTCAAGATTGAGCTTTTCAAAGCGTAATTTCTCATGAGCTCTTAAAAGTTCTCGATGATCTTCGAAGATAGTTTCATGAGCTAACTTAAGAGTGTTTAGTTCTTTAGTTAGAGACTCAATCTTCTCCTTATCATTGTCATTCGTTTTATCTTGATTAGCATGATTAATTGACGTTTCATCATAGTATTCATCACTAGAGTTGTCAACAAGCAAATCATCACCTAACAAGTCATCTTCATCACTATTGAAATCAACATACTCGGGGTGTGTTACCTTAGGACCTTTGGCCATGAAGCATCTTCCAATTCCTTCATTTGGTGAGTCAAATATGTCGTAGGAGTTGGTTGACACAAGTGCTAGACCGGCAACACCTTCATCTTGAGTATCTTCGGAGTCGGAGTGATAACTTCTCTCGGAGTGGCTGTCGGAGTCGGAGCCGGATACCCATTCACCAACATGAGCTTGATGTCTTCGTTTTGTGTAGCTCCTTGATGATTTTTCCTTCCTTTCCGAATCCTTGCTTCTCCGTGAGTATCTTCGTTCATAACGATCATCTCTACTCCTCTCTCTTGGTGGTGATTCTTTGCTTCATCTTTTTGGAGAATCTTCTCTTCTCTTGTAGGGAGCCGTACACTCATTGGAATAGTGTCCGGGTCTTCCACAGCTGTAGCAGTTTTGCTCTCGACTAGAAGATCTTTTGTCATTGTAGGACCTTGACTTGAAGCTTCTATCTTTGCTTCTACTCTTGTAGAACTTGTTGAAGTTCTTCACCATTAAGCTCAATTCTTCATTGAAGTCTTGTTTCTCACTTGATGATGTGGGGGCTTCACATGAGGCTTTATAGGCACCACTTGATTTGTTGTGAAGTTCCTCTTTATCCTTAAGTGACATATCATGAGCAACAATTCTTCCAATCACCTCCGTTGGCTTGAGATCTTTGTAATTGGGCATCATTTGGATCAATGTGCACACGGTATCATATTTTCCATCCAAGGCTCTTAGAATCTTCTTGATGATGAATCTATCGGTCATCTCTTCACTTCCTAAGCCGGCAATCTCATTTGTGATGAGAGCAAGCCTAGAGTACATTTCAGCGACACCTTCACCATCCTTCATCTTGAACTTGTCAAGTTGACTTTGAAGCACGTCCAACTTGGATTCCTTGACGGAGTCGGTACCTTCGTGCATATCAATCAAAGTGTCCCAAATTTCCTTTGCATTCTCAAGACGGCTGATTTTGTTGAATTCTTCGGGGCATAATCCGTTGAAGAGAATATCACAAGCTTGAGCATTGTATTGCAACATCTTCAACTCATTCGCGGTAGCTTCACGGTTTGGTTCTTTCCCATCAAAGAAGTCACCTTGTAAACCAACACACACAATAGCCCAAACGGCGGGGTTATGTCCAAGAATATGCATTTTCATTTTATGCTTCCAACTAGCAAAATTAGTACCATCAAAGTAAGGACCTCTACAGTGATAATTTCCCTCGCTAGACGCCATACTCTCCTAGGTTGTGAAACCAAGGCTATGACCACCAAAAGCTATGGAGATCAAAGCAAATGGAGACCAAAGCTCTAATACCACTTGGAGGATCGAAAGTATGTCTAGAGGGGGGGTGATTAGACTACTTGACCAAATAAAAACTTAACCTTTTCCCAATTTTAGTTCTTGGCAGATTTTAGCTATTGTAGGACAAGTCAAGCAATCATCACACAATTCAAGAAAGCATGCAAAGAGTATATTGGCAGCAGAAAGTAAAGCATGCAGCTTGCAAGAATGTAAAGGGAAGGGTTTGGAGAATTCAAACGCAATTGGAGACACGGATGTTTTTCCCGTGGTTCGGATAGGTGGTGCTATCCTACATCCACGTTGATGGAGACTTCAACCCACAAAGGGTAACGGTTGCG